>NC_043706.1:85171199-85181007 GCF_006229205.1 Suricata suricatta | reverse complement strand
CGGAGGGTGGAGGGCGGGGGGGGGGGCGCTGGGGGCGGCGAGGGGCGGGAGGCTGCGGCCGAGACTCCGGGAGTCTGAACCGCCCGGCCCCGCCAGGGTTTATTACCTCGCAGCCACCGGCAAAGGTTAGGAACGCGCATTTAGAGTCGAGATAATCCGAGTTTAAATATTAACAGTAAAAGCAGAACCGGTGGAATATTTACCTAGAAACTGAGCAGATCTCCTTTTGCCAGGGGAGAGGAGCGCAGAGCGGGTCGGGCTCCGAAGCGGCGCTTCCCCGTGGCGTCTCCTGGCCGGCCCAGACCCACCTCGGGAGTTTCCTCCGATTGTGCTTAAGGGGGGGGGGGGGGTGCGCCACCGACCCCCTCGCCTTGCCAAGTCGATCCGAGTCTGCGGGACTCGGTCCAAATCTTGTGCTTTGTCATAGTCTCCTTTTTAAGGGTTTCCACGACCGACACAAAAGGTGCAGGAAAGTGCGTTGGATCAATAGCAAAGATTGTTATTTAGATAACGAATTAATCTCCCTGTTATAATACTTTTATAGTGAACTTTGCACCCCTTCCATAAGAAAAAGGAATTTAAAGGAAAAAAGTCTCAAACAGGATTAAGGTTTTAATTACAATTCCCTATCGAAATAGTATGTTTGATGAGCTGATCTTATCAATTAATAGTAACATTAAAGCTCAAGAAACAGATTCACGGAAAATATGCTTAAGGGCGTCTTTTAAAAGGAATCGCACCCAGGGAACTAGCGGGGCAGCGGGGCCAGCGAAGCGGCGCCGCAGCGGGTTTAGGATCCGCGTCCTCTTGGACTCGGCCAGTGCCGGGCGCGCGTCTGGGGCTCAGGATGGGGCGGGGGCGGCGGGCCCCGGCGCTGGGAGACCTGCCGCGCGGGTGGGAGGGAAATCATAAATAACAAACGCCTCTTCCAAGCTGAGGCCCACATCAAAGTTGGGGCCCCACAAGGGCCGTGCAGTTCACTGCGTTTGGGTCAGCGTTATATTCCAGGGGCAAATAAAGTAATTTGAACATGCACCAACAGTTTTCCATAAAATACGAGTTAAAAGAAGTAATAGAACTAATCACTGTCTCCTCAAATCAAGTAGAAAACATTTCAATGCACTAATTAGAGTAATTAGAATAATAAGCCTCTGCCTATATGTGGTAAGACAATGTGTACAAACAACTTTATTTAATGTATACTGGTAATCAGCGATGCGTGCCTGCTTGAATGCTTAGCGCAATAAAACTACCCTCCGTCCGCCCAAACAATCAAATACAAATTAGTTTAATGATTGTGCCTGCTGAACGTCTTAGAAATCCACAGGCAGAGGCGAGTAAATAGAAGCATCCTTGTTTGCGTGCGTCCTCGCCCGGGATGGCCGCGGGGCCCGGTGAGTGGCCGCAGGCTGGCGCGGCGGGAGCAAGCAGGAGGCCCCGAGCGCCCGGCGGAGGCCGGGCTAAGCGCCAGCACCGACCTGCGCCAGGCCAGAGCCCCTGCTTCCGTCCCTGGCCGCCTTCCCACCCCTCCTCAGCCAGCTTCCCGCCCCCGTGGCCCCGCCGCGCCCCCAGGCCCCAAGAGCCCCTGTTCCCCGACTGGCCTCCCCTCCTCCGGAGGCAAAAGGCCCTGCTAGAACTCCCAGCGCCCGTCTACGAGGGTTTTAAGAACTGAGTGATCTCTTCCCACTAGGCGACTCCTCCCAGGAGCCTCGGAGGGCTGAGGCGGGGGTTGGGGGCGTCCGGCTGTGCTGTGAATGCCCAGACTGCAGAGGAGAGCTTCTTGCCTCTGCTCGTGGGGTGCGGCCCCTCCCCGCTCGCTGCCCGCATCTCTGACTTGGGAGGCTGGGGTGCCCGAGAGGGGCTCCCTGGTTCCCTTCGCTGGGGAACTGATTTTCCTCCAGTACTGTAGATAAAAGAGCGACTTTAGGCCCAGCAGGGGGTGGTCGGTTTCCGAGGGGTTTAAAGGTTCGTCTTCTTCCAAGCTTCAGCATTTTGTGGATAGATTCTTCTTCAGTGGAGGCAGGGAGCTGGGGTCAGAAGCAGCCAGAAGTTTGATGGGTGTGGGCTGAAGGGAACAGGCTTCAGAACTTCGTTTGCCAGCTCTTGGCTCCCTTGTTCCACTCTTTGCCCCCCTCCTACTCGCCCCCCAAACAGACAAACAAACTAGAGAAGGCCAAATTACTCTACTTCCCCCTTTCCTCCCCAGATTCCCAGCAGTTGCCTTCTCTGCTCTCTTCTCTTGGGGCACCTTCTTTCACGATTGCCTCTCTCATGATGGAACTAAGGTCCTGGGCCCAAGTTTGTAGAGTGAAGCAGAAAAGCCGCGCAGTCAGAAAGCTCGGAGCTTCACTGGCGCCTGGACCCTCGACCCTCGGTCACCTCTGCTCCCCCTTGCGTTTCTGCCCCGGCCGCACGCGCCCCGAGAGAGGCCCCGCCACCTCGCTGCGACTGAAACCAACTTTCCCGGGGGCGGCAGCTGTGCCCAAGGCATCTGCCCTCCTTCCCCTCACCACCTCTACTTTCAGCCTCGGGTGGGCGAACCTACCAATCATTGGCTCCCCACCCCCCGCCGGGGTCTCCCTGGAGAGTGAGTGCGACGGAATAGCCCGAGACGTCCGGGCGGTCGACCCTCCCCGTAAAGATTCGGACGTCGGAACCGCGGAGCCGGGAGCCGCAAACTGCCCCGGTTCCTGGCAAACACTCTGGGGCTGTTCGCTGTCCCGGAGCGAGGGTCAGGGTTGGAGTCCAGGGAGTGCCCGGCTCCCCGCGCCTCTCTCCTCCCCGCGCCGGCGAGCTGGGCAGTCTGGGCCTTCCTTGCAGCCGCCTGGGCGTCCCCGAGGTGGGGGTGGCACCGCGGGGCTGGGGCGCCTCCTTCGCGTCCGAGCACGGTGGAGCAGCGGCCGGCAGCACCCTCGCCCTCCTTGGCCAGGCGCTGTAACAACTTTGAAGGAATATTTTGTTAAGGGAGCAAACAAACAAAAAGTTATTAAGGTCGAGTCATTGTCTCCAGAATCGTGCGCTGTGGAACATAAGAATTCTGCCGGAAGGAGATTTCTGAACAGGAGGAGGGAAAGAAGTACCCCCCGCCCCTTTCCACGAGGATTTGCCTGAACCCTAAAGCCCACTGATTTACAATGGCTGTTGTGTGTTACACAACCGCAAGACCCCCGCCCCCCACTCTCCTGCCAAACTTTGGCCAAATTTGTGTGTGTGGCTCACCCGCTCCCTCCTCCCCCCCAATTTAAACAACAAACCCAGAGGAAACACTGGCGGGAGGAAAAATATATGCCCCCAAATCAAAAAGGATGCAAGTTCAAATTTACTCCACAGCGAGGTTTCCTACTGCTGTCGTTCTACACGCCGAGAGTTAGTTAATCGTATACAATTTATAACAATCAAAATCCCCTCCATATTGCTCAGATGGGGTCCTAATGCTCCCGTCTTTCTAAAATCAGTGACAAGTGAGTCTTTGTAGGGCATTTATTTCCTTCTTTTTTTTAGATGACAGCTCCCCATTCTGAGGGCAGAGAGCTGTGTGCCGCCAGCTACAGACCACACTCCAGAGCCCAGACTCTTCACGTACCAACCGCATATGGAAGTTTTTTTGCCCCCTCCCCCCAAATCTCAGACAAAGAGCTATAAAAACTCAGAAAGACGTGAAAGGAATAAACTTTAAGATATAGATGCACTTTTACTGGTGTATTAAATAACATTTCAGACATGGTTTTTTTTTCTTAAAAAAAGAAATACATCTTAATGTTATTAACAACCAGAATTCTAACAATAAGAGGCCAGGGTTGTTTTGGTGGGATGTGATATTGTTTCTAAAACCTCTAATAGCTAAGCCAAGCAGAGTTGTTATTAAGGTAAAGGGAAAGTACAACATGATAAAGTTAATTAACTTTCTTTTTCTTAAAAAATAAAGGAGAAAACAAATTTCTTAGCTTCCCAAAAAATCTAAGAACAATGTGAAAGTATCTGATTATTTATCTCCATAACCAAGCGAAGCCTTTAAGAGAACTAAAAAGCCATTTTCTGGTACTCCTGTACCCACCTTCTGATAAGGACGCATTGGAATAAGCCCAAGTTCTACAAAGGTGGGCAAGTTTATTACACGACTTTCCAGCTGAGTGGCAAGCCCCTGACACTTTTGCATTATTTCCTGTACTGAATCAAGTGGTGAGAATAGGTACCAGGAGCCCTGGTTCTCTCCTCCCACCATCTGCCCCCTGTTAAGAGATTACACATCACTGAAAAAGTAAACTTTCCAGAATAGGGATCTCTTGGTATAACATTTAGCCGAACATCCCATTCTGTCATATTGTCAAGACTCATTCCAGTACCTCCAGATGAACTTTCCTTTCAAATAGACACTGTCCCTTTTGCCTCATTGAAATATACAAGCAGACCCAAAGAAACACTTTTACCTTTGACCCTCCCTTCCCCATCCTTCTGTCTTTTTCTGTAAAAGCTCCGTTCTTTATCTCATTCTTTAACGTGTCTAGGCATTCAATAGAATCTAGAACAGAGTCCTATAAACTGATTGAAAAATCAACAAAGACAAATCACAGAAACCAGTGACAAAACGATAATTTCTCTCACTCAGCACCACAGCACTACCCAGGCTGCTTCCATAGTAAGGCAAACGAAAGGCAAATGCACGAAGCACAGAGGCACAGGGGCACAGGTACCAAAGCACTCACATGCCACCTGCCCCCTCCCCCCCATTGTTGCCGTTGCATCTCTTTATTAGTTGCTTTTGCAGAAATAAGCAGATAGAAGGGCGAGTCCCTTTATTAAAGCCATTTCATCAGAACATTTTGCCAACCAGTGTGTGGCTTTCACTGGTAGGAGCAGGAGGAGAAGGAGAGTGCTTTTGTTGCCACCATCTGAAATATAAAGAAGGTAACTTCATGGGAACTGAGAATGTCTACAAGTGCCAAGCATAATGTTATATGTGGCCATTCCCTCTATCTGACCTTCACATGACTCTCCCACATGATCCGTTCTCCCCCGTTGTACACCATAAAATTTAAACATGACATATTTTGAGGAAACACAGGAGCTTTTTCAGGACGGCTACACTCTGCATTATTGTCTTTGGGGAAAAGAAAGGGTTTGTCACTGTGGTTAGCCAACATCTTAGGGATGACTGCCCCGCAAATTTCTCCCAGTGGCAGTGATGGAGTTTTTCACGTTAGCGTGTAGTACATTCCCCAAACCGGCAATGAAAGTGCCCCAGTAGCTTTAGAATCTGAACAGCAAGCATGGGTCAAAACCATGGCGTGTCCGTTTAACACATGATGGTTTCCAGTCAGTAGCCCCTGTGGCTAAGAACAAAAAAACGCCTTCTCAAGGTCCACTAAAATGCCCTGCAGAGGGCAGATGCTGCTTGTTTTCTGCCTACAATGGAGGAGGATATTGACCCAGAACTCAAATCTATATCCAGCTTAAACATTTTACCCATCAGCATGTCTGCGGTCACAAAACACTTCTTCTTTCTGTCACTTCTCGTTCAGACTATTGATAAGATCATTTGGCTGAATCTGTTTGGGACCTGTGTAATATTGACTAGGAGTTAGAAAAGATGATCAGATGTAATAAGCCCAGAAACTACCTTTCAAAATGGACATTTATACTTAAACCGGTGTTCCAAGGAGCACTTCAAATATATCAGCCAACTTGTAAACCAACCCAACACTGCCTGGATTTCCCACTAACCTTAAAACTGATTTTGGTAAGTATAATGCTCCATCTGAGACTATCTGAAACACTCTGTTATTAGCACCACAGCCTGAGTCTCTTCCATACATTCTTTTCTTTTTCTCTCTCTCTGTTTTAGAGCCTGTTTGCTTGCCTGAAAACTGTATAAACCATTCCAAAATCCATTACCCCCCACCCCTGTAAACCTAACAGGAATAATATATAGGACCTACTTCTAATCACTTGGAAAACACACATCTTGCATATTGTCAGAGTTACTCTTTGTTATAGATATTTTTTAATTATTAGAAAGAATAATACCTGTATTTTGGATCCCAAATTTTGTGAGGGCAAATGGGTAAGGATTAAAGTCCATCTAGTTCCATTGATGCTTTCCAAAGAAGCACAATCAGTTAAGGTAAAGGTAACCTGGAAAGAAGATGTACCAATATCTCCACGTACGTAAAGGGGACAAACATCTCTCTGTTGGACCCTGAAATGGCAAAGGAATCAGAACTCAAACCCAATGACCATTTCAATTGAGTACTATAGACATAGTGACTGAAAGGTCTGGGACTGATAGTTTTTTTTGGAAAGAAATGTGAAGTAGAATCAGAACAGTGGTCTCTCTTAAAAACAAAACAAAACAAAACAAAACAAAAGCTCTGAAAGTTATCAACATGAAACCTGGCAGTATACGCATAAAATTTATTCCAAAACTTTATGAAGTATAAAGGAAGGGAAGTATTTTACACACAACTCAACTCAGTCAGTATAAGGTCTAGGGTTTCCCCCCCTTAAAACTTGGCACTATCTTTAAAAATAAAATAAAGATATTTCAATAATTAGAACAAACTATGAAGGTATTGTGCATTTCTGTTTTATGTAGATAATAAAATATTACTTTAACATAAATATATAAGGATCTCTGCGTTTTTATTTTCCCCACAAGCACAACCAAATGTACCAAAACAAAGTATTTTTAAAGAGACTGAACAAAAAAATTACATCCCATATAGATTTTGCTCATCTACTCATTTAAAGCTACAGAAAAACAGTTTCCAGAACCTTTTCGCTTTAAAAGAAATAAATATACATTGAGGCAGGCCACTTAAAAATGATATGAAAATATTTCCCTGGGTAGCATTAAAAAAAAAAAGAAAAATAGACAAAGAAACATTTAAACTATTTCTGCATTTCAAAAGACAGATATTAAACATATATACATAGTGGTAAGGTTCAGTGGTAACTTTCGTCTTAGTAAACCCAAGAGAGTTAGAGGAGCTATAGACACGTCCCCTGAACTCCAGCGTCTGACCTCACCCACTTGGTAATAAGAATCTGAAAATTCATTTCCTCCCTTAACCATTGGCTATTTGCCCTGCTCTGCATTGCTTCACTAAAGGCCGGTCCCCACACCTCGGGAACAGGCAGTGGGGTACACCCGGAAACAGCAGCTCCGCGCCCATCTCCTAGTGACACTCGTTGGGGGAAATGAAACACAGGCAAATAAATATGCCCATTGGAAGTCATCATTTATCTTGCAAAACCATTGAAAATGAAACAATCACAGGCGTTTGAAAAGACAACATAAAGCATATTTCCTAAAACCTTAACTACTGAGTGCAATGCTAATCTGACGCTGGACCATAATTTCATAGTATTGAGAATTTAAGTTTTTAAATAAAGATTTGCCTAATACTTAACCAGGAAAAAAAAAAAGCCCCAAACTTTTAAGATTAATAAAAAGTGTTTTCCCTTTAGCGCCCTTTTGTGCTGATTATTTTTTAATATTTTAACTGGTCACAGTTTAATGGTATTTATTTTCAATAGTTAGAAGTTTTTTCCCCTACACTTCCCAGTAGAGTCTTTTGTTATGGGAGTTAACCATTTTCCATCAAGATAAGGTAAAAGCGCACTTAAAACTATTAACAAAGGGAGAAAAGGAAGGACAGAAAATAGCATTTTTCCCCTAGTTCATTTGGCTTCCTTGGTGAAAGAAGGAGGGAAAGCTGTCTAGGTCAAACTGGTATTTTCTGTGATAAAGTATAGGAGAAGAGGGTGTGGGACCTTAAATTTGATTTGATAAACAAATGAGCTAGTGAAGACAAAACCAGTCTAGAGTGCAGATATCCTCTGTATGCATGTGGGGATTTGTGTAGTAAGAAACAGTCTATGCATACACCATTAAGTTCCCAGATTATTTTCTTTATGTTAAAAAGAGAAGCCATTAGAGGAACAAAGTTTAACTGCTGCTGTCAGCACAAATAATTCCTCATAATTAAGTTATTAAAACTGAAGGCAGAGAACTATACAGGGGTTTCTGAAGATATATATTTCCCTAGTTCTCTTCAAAGTGCCACTTTCTGTTGGACGACTCTGGAAATATATTTAACCTCCACATTTCCTCTGAGCTCTTTCACAATGGGCCCGCCTGATAAAATGAAGCAATCAGTCACTCACTATCGATTTTTCTTTTTCTCCCCTACATAACCTCCCCCAGAAACACTGCCTGAAAATGAAGTTTACTTTGTGGCTGGTAACAAAAAAACCAATGCTTGACTCATTTTTGTATTCCAAACTGGATTCTTGCCTTGGATAAAGCGGGGAGACCATGCACGTTTCCTGAAAGCAGAGAATTATTTATTTTGTTTGAAGCCAATCGTTTTTGCTTTGGTAAAAGAAGCAAATAAATGTTACACCAATGTTGGGGTTGGGAGAGACTGAAGGTAACCAAAGTTCACAAACAGTGGGAAGAACAGGGGGTAACACAAGAACGTTAGAAATGGAGAGTAGCCAAGAGCTGGCTTCAACTCTCTCTGCTGAATAAAACAAAACAAAACAAAACAAAACAAAACAAAACAAAACCCGGCAATTTCAAAATTAACAGTGGGAGAAAGAAAAATATACTCAATGAATTTGTTCATGTAAACTTCAATTTTCTTGCAGTGCAAATTTCTGTGGTTAAATTTGACTACATCAACGAACATGTGTATTTTTTTCCTCTTTCCTGATGAGGATCCACATTACATCACATTACAGCAGCATGTGCCAACTCCGAGCATCAGGAAGCTGTTTTGTGTTTATCACGGTTTGGTGGATTTTTTTTTTCCTTTTTGGTAATTTATTTAGTTTTGCCAGGTATTTAACTCGGTGCTTGCCATCTCTCTCTCTCTTTCTTTCTTTCTCTCTATTACACACTCTCTCCTCACTCTCTCTATGAGACACTCCACTCCATTGCCTGGGTACTAGCCTGTAAAGGTCAAAACACATCATTACACCTGCTACCGTTTAAAGGATAGTCCAGTGCCTTAGTTGCTTTCCTTATTACTATTTTTTTTCTTTTTAAGGGACGGGGAAATAATAATTAAAATAAAAGAACAATCAGAAGTTAGAGAGGGAACAAGGGGGCCAGGAAAGGGCCGTGGACCGTAGGGGAGGGGGAGCCCCGCGCTCTGCCCCTCCCCCCGTTCGAGTTCACTGGACGGGCGTCTGCACCCCGTGGTGTGGTGGCGTGTCCCTACTCCCCCCGTACACATCCTCGGCGCCCGGCAGAGTCCCTCCGGGAGGGGTCATCCTTTTCTCTTTCTGTCTCCTGTTACAAAACCAAACTCTCACCACCTCCTTCTCCAGCTGTAAGCTGTCCGCGAGGGAGGTGATCTCCTGGGCCGAGGGCTTGGGGCATTTGAGGAAATGGCTCTCCAGAGCCCCCTTGACGCTCACCTCGATGGAGGTCCGCTTTTTCCTCTTGCGCCCCTGCGCAGCGATCTTGTCTATGCTCGTGGGGCTGCCCGAGGACGAGTCCGCCTCCTCCAACCACTTGTTCAACAAAGGCTTCAGCTTGCACATGTTCTTGAAGCTCAGCTGCAGGGCCTCAAACCTGCAGATGGTGGTCTGCGAGAAAACGTTGCCGTACAGGGTGCCCAGCGCCAGCCCCACGTCCGCTTGGGTAAATCCCAGTTTGATCCGGCGCTGCTTGAACTGCTTGGCGAACTGCTCCAGGTCATCCGAGGTCGGCGTGTCCTCGTCCGAGTGCGGGTCGTGGTGCGCGCCAGGGTGGCCCGGCGGGCCCTGCGGGGGCGGCGGCGGCGGCGGCTGCTGGTGC
>NC_043706.1:85167852-85171099 GCF_006229205.1 Suricata suricatta | reverse complement strand
CCGCCGTGGGACAGCGCGGTGATCCACTGGTGAGCGTGGCTGAGAGGGTGCCCGTTGCTCTGCAGCGCGCCGTAGTCGCCCTGCACCAGGCTCTGAGCCTCGCGGTAGCCCCCCGCGCCCTGCTGCATGCCGCCCGGCGGCTCGGCGTGCACGATGGAGGCGCTGGAGGTGAGCAGGCTGTAGTGGTTAGACGCTGCGGTCGCCATGACTCTCGGAGCCGGACTGAGCGCTCCGGTTAAAGGAGCCGCGCATTTGACAGTTACTTTTTTGCCTCGGGCTCCTATGCTCGCTCGCTCTCTTTCTCTCTCCTCTCTCTCTCCCCCAGCGGGCAGCTCCGACGCCCGCTCCGACGCCTTCTGTTGCTGCTCCTGCTATTAGTGCTGCCGCCGCCGCCGCCTCCCGCCCGCCCTCGCTCTCTTTCTCCTCCTCTCCCTCCTTCTTGCTCTCGCTCACTCTCAGACTAGCTCCGCGCTCCCCCCTCTCCAGGCTCTCTCCAGCTCTCTCCCGCTCTCTTGGCAGCGCCAGCTCGCAGCGGCACGCGCCTGGGCCCCGCCCCCTCCGCCCCCTCCCATTGGCTCCGCGCCCTTTGATTTACGTGGATACCGCTAGCAACCTCCCAGGCCGGCGCCACTGATTGGCGTAGAGCTGCCCCCTCCTCCTCCCCCCCTGGCGCCGAGTCCTCTCAGCCCTCCTCCTGTCGCCCCTCTCCACCCAATTCAGATTCTCTTAGTTCTCACCACCCCAGCTCCCCAACCCCGGGGCTCCTCCGCCCCTCTTGGATGGGCCCCGCCCCCCATCTGTCTCCCTAGCAGACGCGAGGAGAGCGCGGGCGGGGGGGGGCCGCGGGGGTGGTGGTGGTGGGGGGCGGCCTCAGTCCTCTTTCGACCACCGCCACTTGGAGGACTTGGGTGTGTGGGGGTTGTGGTGGTGGGGGTGTGTGTTGGTCTACCTTCTCTTCCCGTTAGGGCTGGGGGCGGGGGGAAGAAGGAGAGAGAAAAAGAAAAGCTGAGTCGCTGGAGCCAGGGGTAGTCCCATTTTTATTCACCTTGGGACACACACACACACACACACACACACACACCCCAGCGTTTCTTAAACCAAGAGTCAGAAGACAGACACTTCCCCTTGTTGAAGTCTCCTTTACCCCCACGGATAGAATTTCAGTGTCCACGTGCTTTTTGCTTCAGGATGTGTGGACACTTTTGCCCCCAAATAAAGGTGCTTTTTCCTCCTTTCCAACCCGCCGCTAGCACAGGCTCTCTTTCTTTTAGGTTCCAGGCCCAGTTGTCTCCCAGCCCCTGGGCGAGAGGACCTCACGAGAGGCTGGCGCAGCCTGCGCTCATCCGCTAGTGAGAAACTCCTGTAAAGGCGCGGAACTGCCTGCTCTGACAGCGCATCGGCCTGGGCTGAAAACAAAACAAAACTCAGAAAGTCTGTCAGATTAACACACTGGGGAGCGCGCAGTTTTCGGTTTAGAAACCCAGGGGCCTGGGCGGGCAGACCTTTGCCGCGTGCCAGGCTACCGAAGCGCAGGCAAGGGGTGCGCAGCCTCCGGGTGCGGTGGCGGCACCCAGGACCGCTCCTGGAAGCCAAGACGCGGGGCTGCGTGAGCGTTTGCCGGTGCGGCTGGCTCTTCTCGATCCAACTTTTCCATTAGCTGCTTCCAAAGGGAGGAACGGTGTGTGAAGAAAAATGGGCTGATGCTAGGGGAATCTTCCTAATTAGTAACTTCTACGGACGCCAGCGGATGGGGCTGGTCTAACTCAGCTCTCGGGTGCTCGCTGGCTAAGCTCCCAGTTTAGCCTTCAGCCATGAACTCCAGAGCAAGACTGCGGGAGAGTACACCGCGGCGCCGCTCTGCTGGGCGCGAGCGCGTCGCTGGGTCAGTGCCCTAGACACCCGCAGCAGGTGCCTGCCTCGGGTTTAGGAGCCTGCTAGCCGGGTGGGAGAAACTCAGGCGCGGACCCTGCTTACGGCAGGGGGACCACTACGCAGGGCCAAGTAAAAGGCGCGGATACTGCCAAGAGAATCAAAAGTTGCTGCCGGGGAAAGGAAAAAAGACTCCAGGGAAAGAGACTCTCGTCCCCACCTCTCACCCTTCGCCCTGTGCGTTGTAGCACTGGCGCTGCTGGCGGTCATGGGTTTGACAAGGAAGCCAAAACAAGGCTCAAGGGGAGCACTTTGGGGCCTCCGAGCATCTTAATCCAGACAGCAAAGTGGAGCGGGCCAGAGAATTCATCATGACTAACGAGGAACGAGCTCTTTGGGGAGTGGCTGAGTTGTTTGTAAATCACCACGTTGAGCACCCGCCCGGGCAAGGCGCTTTGGCTGAGAATTTCCACGTGCCCTGTGTTTATGAGCGTGTGTGTGGGAAAGAGAAATGGTTAGGGGAGGGGCGAGCCCACAGGCCGCCAACAGGACGGACCTGCTTCCCTCCACGCGCGCACCCGCGCGGCGAGGCGAGGACACACACAGAGTGGCGCTCAGTCCCAGCGCAAGCGCGGAGCCACTGCCGCCGCGCGCCTGGGGGCTGCTAGGAATCCCGTAACTTTGCCCGGCTAGGAAAAAATGAAAAAGTCCTAGCCTCGGAGCGCGCAGACTCGTGCTGGCGCTGGAGGCTCCTCGACTGGGAGCGAAGGGGCTGGGCGGCAAGCAGGACCGCCTCCTCGCTACTGCGGTCCCGAGTTCCCCGCGAAGGACGCGCGGCTCTCCTGGGGCTTTGGGAACGCACGGGCGGCGTGCCAGCAGCGTCCCACCCAGGCCGGCCTCAGCCCTCTGCGCCACCCCCCACCTCCACCTCCCGGTTTGGAGAACTCAGAGATCCCCAGATGGAAGAATCCAGCCGCCGGGGAGGACAGTGTCCGAATACTCAGCAGCTCACCCCCCTTCGTCCTTTCAGGGCAGGTGTCTGCTGTACTCTGGATTTGATTTCACATCTCTCAGGGAACAAGGCCCTTTGCAGCCCGTGTGGGTGATACACTCGAGGGAAGACAGGGTTTCCAGACACATCTCTGAGAGAACCAAGGCGGCCGGGCTCGGAGTCAGTTTAAGTCTCTCCACCTGCCTCTTCTTCTGCCTCCTCCCCTCAACTCCAGGCTTCGGGCGCTCGGTTGGGGGGTGGGGGCAAGAATATGCTGCACGTGTACATCAAAACTTCCTGTCCGCAAAGGGACTTCACTGGCGATTACCACTCTGATATCCATCTCACGTAGAGGTCCCGGGTCTCTACTCCACTCCGCCTCCCCCC
>NC_043706.1:85161019-85167752 GCF_006229205.1 Suricata suricatta | reverse complement strand
CCCCCCCCCCCCCCGCGTTTCCCCCGCCTCCCTGCTCGTCGCCGGAGGCCCGGCTGGCGCGAACGCCGGGTCCAGAGTAGCCTCGGCTTCCTGTCCGTCTCCCGGCGCGACTCCTCCCTGGGGCTCCGGGAACCGAGACTCTCGAGGGGGGGGGGTGTTTAGCTCCAGATGGGGGCTTCTTCATCTTCCGTCCCCCCACCTCCACCGTCGCGGGCGCCTTTCTTTGCGGCTGACCCTGCCAGAGCAGAGTCTGCAGGTCTGTCTGCCTTTCTCCAGCCCGCATAAAAGCGTGTTGAAGGTGTCTCGGGGAGACACCTCCAGGTTTTGATTCAGCTCATTCCCTTTCACTGTTCAAAGCAGCTGTTCAAATACAGAGGCTGCTTACGTTGACGTGGAGAGGATTTCAAACAACCCTAAAATGCTTTGAACTGACAAGGTGTCTTGATATCTCCCTCACTCCAGCACAGTTCTCTGAGATCACTCGCTAGGACAATGGCGAGCGGGCCTCGCTGCCTGGGGGCGGCTGCAGGGTCCCCTGGGCCCTTTCAGCGAGAACAGGCTTGAGGCACCCTAAGAAGCGATCCTGGCAACGGCGCCACCCCGTGCCCTTCCCTTAAGTCCCAGGAAGGGCTGTACTCAGTGGGTGTCCTGACCTGGACTGGTTTGAAGAAATGGTGCGGACACCCTCTTGCCCGGGTGCACTGCGTGGAGAGGAAACAACTCAACGTATGCGAGTCACCGAACGTCACCGAAAAGACCCCTATTTATCTCCACACTGTCACGCTCCTCAAAAGACAGATCTGGGCCTGGCCCCTTAACCCATGGCCCCCAAAGTCGTCACTTGAATAACGGTAATGGTATCAGTCCATGCACTCTAACTTGAACTTTAATTTATTAACTCATTCATCTACTAAATACACTCACACTATAGGTAAAAAAGCATTTATTTATTTCTCTGTACCAGGACTTGGCAGAAAAACCACCATAATCATCTGTATACATTGGGCTGAAAGAACACAGTTACTAAAATAGAGATGAGATGGTATTCATTTGATAGATCTTAATTTATTTCTTACTTATGTAGTCTCATGATAATAGAAATCAGGAAACAAAGGGAAATTTCTTAGGATGTGGCAACTGGCTTAAACTTGGATAAAATTGCCTATTGGTGTCTCCTTTTTAATGTATCCATCTTGGAGGAGGGTTGTTTGAATCTCTTCTTTTCCCACTCCTCCCTCCTCCCCACCTTCTCCTCCTCTTCCTTCCCTTCTTCCTCTTCCTGGGTCGCAGTCCTTCATCCCAGTGCTTTCTGCTCTCCTGCTAGCCCCCGATGACATTTCATTTGGTGGAGAGCTCCCACCAAACTTCTTTGCTAAGGGCCTACAGAATGTCAAAACTGAGGCTCCCACCTCAGAGCTACAGCTTTAAACAGCCAATCCACACAAAGAGGCAGCTGGCTGCTTTAATGAAAACCTCCTGAAAGCTTCAAAAAGTGCAGTCTTGGGGATGCATTCATAAAGAGCCTGGAAAATGCATTTTCAAGTTGCCAGTTCTGAGAGACACAATAAATGTTTAGCTTCTTGAAAAAAACAACAGAAATTAATATCTTTAATTATGTAGCAGCACACTGTCACCACAATTTAAAAAATCCCATACAGGTTTATATTAATTACTGCCTATACATGTATTTTACAAGTTTCTAAATGTGCATCTGGCTCTAAGTCATAAATGGTCTCCAAGAAGGAAAAGTTTTCTGAAAGCTGAAACTCCCATTCTTCATATGTTTGGCAACTCTATGTTGGTCGACACCTCACATACAGATGATTCTTTGCTATTGTGTAAACCAGTGAGATGTAATGTTCTAAGTTCAGTATTTGAAATGAAATTATTTGAATTCATGGATATTAATCTCTTCCCCCTTTACTCCCAGTTCTGAATCTTGTCATTAAAAATGATCCCCCCTTTGTAGTCCGCAAGTGAATATTTTATAGACAGGCGCGGTTTGAAGACTTCTAAAACCACATCAGCCAGGCAGCCTAGCTGTTTCAGGGATTACTTTGAGTAATTTATCAAAGGAAGCCTGCTAAATTTTGAGTGGTGAATATGAGGCCTTACAGGGGGGAAAGCATAAAGGACACATTCCCTCAGTGCCTGAGATAAATTCTATTTGGAGTTAATACAGCTTGTTTATATTGAAATATCAGGAACAGAACAGGAAGTGATTGGTAGCTCCTAGTTCCCTTCCTGAAATTTTGCTTTTAAAGGACTAGTGACTTGCTAGCAATGGAGCCTGAGGGTGCCCACGTCCACCCCCCCCTCCCGCCCCTTTAAAGCAGGTGGATGGCTGACTACCCGGAGGGAATGACAACTCTTTGATAAATTAAAGGGATTTCCACACAAACCTCCTTAGTTCTAAAGCATTTGAAAATGAAGCTCTTGCCGCAGTCCGTTCCCTTTCTTAGGCACTGGAATGGTTTGTGAAGCGGAAGGCAAGGGGCAAGAGCACCGACACACACCTGCGCAGAGGCGCAGTGGAAGGACGTCCCTAGCAATTTCACTGGTGCGTGTGTCCAACGGCTAGGGCTGGGTTTCGATCGCTGGGGGAAACAAGACTGCATTTGGTTGAGGCTGGACTTTGGTTTTCTTATTCTGGCTGCACGATCAGGAATGTAAATCCCTTCTAAATTGTACGAATGCACTTAACAATCGCGTGGTTAGTGTCCGGGGGACCGCATCCAGCGGGGGAGGGATGATGCGCGGGAGCTAAGTTTTTCTTAAGGGCAGTTAATCACAGCGGTAATAGCTGTGGGCCAGGACTTTTTCCTGGGTTTCTGAGTTTTCAGATCTGTCATTCCAGACACCATTGAACTCGATATAGTTAGGGATGACTATTTTTTTTAAAGGCAGGGTTCCAGAACGGGTGTCCCGGGGATGAAAAGGGTGGCATTGTCCGGAAAACGACGCAGAAAGAGGAAGCTTTAGGCAGGTTGGAGCAATGAGAACAGTTCACTCCGCTTGTCTTTCCTTCGAGTTTTCGATGGTAATCTAGGGCAGCCGGGTCCCAGCATTAAATGCAAAATAGGAAAACAGGACACGGCCGAGTCACAGGCCTGATCATATTAATGCCCTAGGTCAGAGGGAGAGAATAATGAATAGGCGCGGAGCTCAGTTCGTGGAAGGGAACCTAATTAACCTTGAGAGAGTGAAAGAAAGTCAGAGATCATGCCTAGGATCGTGGTTTAGGATGCTTATATTTACGTGAATGTGAGTGTGTGCGGATGGGGGGCTGGGAGGGAGGGAGTAGTCTGCTTTGTGCATTATACTAATGTTTTTTTTTTTTTTAACCCTGAAAGAAAGCTGGAGTTTGTGCTACCCAGGACCATCCAACCACCCACATAATCCCGCGGAGAACTCCGCTGTGGGAGCTCCCGAGCTCTGCCAGGAGGTTCTGTGTCATGGCCTCGGCCTGCGTGGGGGATCAGCCGGGGTGGGGAGAAGGGGCTGCGGCGTCCCAGCGCCCTGGCCTGACCTCCGGAGGGACTGCTAGGGAACAGAGCTGGATGGGGGTGGGGGCGTTCCCTGCCACTGAACCACTGAGCTCCTAGGCAGGTCCTGGCTGCGATCCGGTGGAGGAAGACGAGGGCGAGAAGCGGGAGGCCGGGCCATTGTCCAGGGAGGGCGCATTTTTGTCCGGATGCTGCTGGTTGCTATAGAGAGGAGGGAAATCCAAACAGAAGGGCTCAGTTCGCCTTCTTCGGGCCTGGGAGCAGCGTTCTCTCCTGTCAGCCAAAATAAAAGTGCCGCCCGGGGCCTGGCAGCCCTTCCCGGGAGAGCTGACCGTGGGCTTGAGGAGAGGGGCCCCGAGGATCCGGGCACCTAGCAAGGGGAGGGGTATCCAGCCCCGCAGGGAACAGCAGGTTACTACTGGAGCGGGCGGAATGCACCAGCCACAACTCACTCTCCCTCTCTTTCTTTCTTCTTCTCTCTCTCTTTCCTCACTTGCACTCGAGGTGACGTCTTTTATTTAAGAAAAACGTTAAAACCTCAAACTCTTGTGACTTTACCAGGGAGTGAAACTCCCTCTTCGCAGGGGCAGATGGCAGCTTTTCGGCGTTCGAGGCGCCGTCGGAGGAGAGCGACCTGCGCGCTGCATGACGCTGTACGGGGGAAGGAGCGACACCACCAGCGGCAGAAAAACCTGTTTGTTATAAGTTTAAAAGTCACTCAAAGGGAAATTTCACTAGAAATGGGGAGTGGATGAAAATTTCTCACATTTAAAAGGGACTCTTACTTTGCAGTAGCGTGTGTGTGTTTTAATGTCTTGCTATTCGACTTTGGGAACTGTGTGGTGGAGAGGTTACAATAAAGGCTCTTCACGGCTTATAATTTCTCCTAACAGTACAGTGCAGAATAGCTAGGGGAAGACAGCAATATTTAGTGAACTGTGAGCTGTTATCTTTAGAAACTTCTGAGTTGGTATTTTTAAAAAGGAGGATATTAGTTTACTCTAGGCCAGGTAAAAAGTTAGGAGGTTATTTGTGGGGACAACTTATCCACAACAGATCGGGACAAGATAGTAGGGGCTTAGAAAAATTAATTCTCTTTCTCCTGTGACTTTTAAGTTCACTCTCCTCCTCCCTCTTTTCTCTTTCTTTTTCTGTTCTTTTCTCTCTGTTTGTCTCTTGCCTACACACTGCCTGAAAACCTAGAGAGAAAACTTTTATTTGACCAGAGGAAGTCATTGAAAGACAAAGTCAAAAGCACTTTTCTCTCACCTCCATTTAAAATACATCCTTTCCTTCCCAGTGACAAGGCCCTTAACACACACACACACACACACACACACACACACACACATTTCATACAACTTTGTAAGAAGTTCCTTGATTCATAATAACATTCACATTTTTAAAAATGCTTGAAAGAAATCATGTTAATGAAGAGAACGTTTGCAGTAATTTGGTGATAATTATCAGAATCGTCACATATTCGCAGAGGCTTGAACAATACGTGTTCAGAGAAAAGCAAAACACATTATTTTAATAGTCTGATATGCAAACTATGGACCGTTCAATTATGTGGCTTAATAATGCATACATGATGTGATCTTGTTATTGGGATGGGAAGGTCTGCCGTGAGTCACTCCTAAGACCCACTGTGCTTTCACATCCAGTAAAATCCATTGCCATGGATCAGGGGCCCCTGCCAAACTGCATTTAAGAGAATAAAAATTAATGACTGAGAATTTGAGCGTTAAATTAACATTAATTATATGACCTGCATGCTGGAAAGATTAAATTTCTTACGCCCTAATTAGATAACGTCTTCTCATATATCAAACAATTTCCATTTTCATTTCCAGGTTTCAGGAATACAATGCAAGGTGAGGAGAGGCAGTTAGTTCAGGGGTCTCCTTCTCTGAGGTCAGAGTTGGAATGTCCACCCACCATCTCCTCTGTTTTCCTTGTGAAAAGCCTCAGGTTGGAGGTCATAGGAGAGAGAAGTGAGCTTTCTCCACTTCTTACAGTGGCGGTAGTTAGTGAGCAGGGGACTTGGTGGGCGGACCCCTAGTAGACCTGGAGCATAAGAAGCTGTCCCAAAGAAGGCTGGGGCACCAGTGTCTCAGGCCAGGAAAACTAGGTGGTAAGGTCCCTGGCAGAGACCCAGAAGAAAGGAAAGTCCAGTCAAAATGCACCTTGGACCCTTTTAGAGTAGAAACGTCTAAGCTAGAAGTGCAAGGACACAAGCGTTCCCTGTGTTGTGTTTGGAAAAGCCAAAAAGGTTTTCTTAGGCGAATAACAACCAAAGGCCAAGATAGCCGCACATATTTCTTTCCGGAAGAGGTTCTTAAGAGATTGGTCTGCGATCTCCCCAGCAGGGCCCTGACATTTTGAAATCTCACACCATGCTAGCCACAGGCACCCATGCCAACGAGACTAGCACAGCCTGTCTGACCCTGTCTGGGGCCAGCAAGTGGCTGGCGAAGGCCACCAAAGGTGAAGAGTGAGCCAGGTGCCTGTGTCTGTGAGACTCCCGTATTTGAAAACCTGTTGCCGACCAAAGTGGGCGGGGGGCAGGGAAAGGGCAGGATTAGGGTAAGCAGTACCCTTATCCCCCATGGAGAGATGGTCTGCGGTGGAGCGTCCCTTCTCTCTATTCCTAAAATACAATTTAGGGGTCGTAGGGCTCCGAAGCAAGCTGCCATGTGCGTTTGGTTTGGAAACAATGCACATGGACTTCAATTCCTGGGATTAGAATTCAGAGTTTCCTCTTGGATACTCCTTGTGGCCCCAGACCTCTCACGTTTCCTCCTCCCCCTTCCTCCTCGCCTCCTCATCCCTAGGGACAGTGAAGACCGCCGGGACCGTCCGGACCGCTGCCCGGAGCACCGGGCGGGACGAGCAGGACGAGATTAAAACCTCAAGGCGGCGGCTACTAAGTCACTCAGAATAGAGTTTTCACGTGTCAGTGTTTCCATTCAGCCACTTTCAGGCTTCTGGGGAAAAGGGCAGGCGTGCGTGAGCGCGAGTCTACGCGGTCGTAAATAGTGTGTTACATGGCGGGGTGAGGGGGGGAGATGTTAGGAAAGTTAGCAGATGCGGGTGGGAGGGGGTCTGTGCCCGCGGGTTCCCCTTACCGCGGAGCCTTTGGGCACCGCTGTCGCGGCGGAGGTGGGCGGCGCTAGGGGGCCGCGCCCCGCGGGCCCCAGCCGGGCGGATGCCTTGCGGGGCTG
>NC_043706.1:85132353-85160919 GCF_006229205.1 Suricata suricatta | reverse complement strand
GATGCCTTGCGGGGCTGCAGGCGCCGCGGCTCCCCGCCCTCCCGCGCTCCTGCGGGGCCGGGCCCTCAGGCCGCCCGCCGCGCGGCTCTCCTGCTCGCTGACCGACGCACGCTCACACTTGGCAGTTACTTAGCGCGCACTCCGGGTCGCTGGTGAAAGCCAGTCTCGGGGTTGGGAGGGACCTGAAAGTTAGCCCACTCGATTTCTGGGGCTCGAACACGTCAGCCTCAGATCGGCGCGCAGCCTGGGGGCCCCGGGACGGCGGAGCGGGGAGGCAGGGCTGGGCTCCGAGGCGGCGGGTGGGGCGCCTGCCCCGAGTCTGGGTGGGAAGGGCTGCGGGGCCTCGGGAAAGTCTGGCGGCGTTTAGAAGCCAGCCAGCTCGGGCTCGCGCTCCCCGCCCACCTGCTGCTCACCGAGGGGGGTCGGAGGGGAGGGCGGCAGGATCCGGGGATAATGTAGGTGAGGCGGGAGTGAGAACGGATAAAAGATGGTCCTTCCCGCCTTCCCCTGTCCCCCCCCCCCCCCCCCCCCCATACAGACATTTCTCTCCTGGCAGAGAAACGTCTCTCCTGGCAGGTCTACAGAATTAGAACGTCGCAGCTGTTGTGGCGAGAACTTCGCAGCCCCGCTACTTGGGCAGAGAGGAGCCTCTGTTCGCTCACCCCAGCTCCCTCTTCCCCTCTCCGTCGCTTTCACGGTTTGCAGTGTCTTTCTCCTTTACGCAGACCCCACCTCCCCACCCCCCAGCGTGCCTTTGCTCGAAATGGTTACTCCTTTTAGAAATTGGAAAATCAATACTAGTTTAGCTTCTTCCGTGAGATGATGCACTGTCTAACCTTATGGGGAGGGAAACAGCCGAAGGCACAGCTCCAGCCCCTGGAGAATTTTACATAGAAATTTACAATGAACGACACTCCTGAGCGCTGCTGAAGTACGCTTCGGTTAGTAGCATTACTATAAGCCCAAGACACACCTCTTACGTACGTATTCACTGTTTGGTCGTGGTTGAGGTTTAGTTAAATGATTGATTAGAAGCTTGCACTGTGGGTGTTTATTCTTCCTGTTTTCTTAAACCACTTCTTGGATGGTTTCCTGTTAGTTTTCAGATGTCATTTGCAGCACAGACAGATTTCATATGCCTAGTGCAGATTGTCTTCAAAGTTCTAGTTTAAAGAGCATTATGTAAGCCTCTCTCTATTTACATAAGAGCTTTAACTCAAACCTCTCAGAAAACCATTTATTACCAACTGAAACTCATCCAAGGGAGCGGCATAACCGACCTGTTTCTTTATGACACTCTCAAGAACAGCAGTAGTTCATTCTATTTGAAAAAAGAGAAAAGCAGATGTAACAAAGAATTGGAGTATTTTGCATTTTTATTCAGCTAGGTTTTATATCACTTAAGCATTATTCTTAAGCTTCAGGCAGCGCCAGCATTTATAGAATACACTTTTTCTCTATGTGGTCAGTATTTAGGTGACAGAGCTGGCCCCTTCTCCCTCAAGGTTAATCCTAAAACAAAGATCTTTTAGAAGTAGAGTCAATTGAATAAAAACTTTACTAAATTCTAAATTACTAAAAGTATTCATGAATTCATGATCACTGTAAACAAAATTCAAGCAATAATAAAATATATAGAAATATAGAGAGGTTTATTTCTTTATTGACTATCTGGATCTTCATCACATTCCCTTTCCTGTAGAAAACCACTGCTAGTGGTTCTTTTCTCCCTTCCCCCGCCCCTTTCCTCCCTCCCTCCTTTTTTTCTTTCCGTCTGCTTTCTAAACTTTGGAGAAGATTTGTATGTTACACATTGTTACAATTACTTTTAGGAAGATGGAGCCTAATGAGATAAGAAACTTACTAATAAGGAGTTCAAAATTGGGACACATAGGAAAGGACAACATCTTGTCCTAAATCACATGGTATGCTAGTTTTGGGACATTGTTCTGTGTTAACTGTGTTAGCTGCGGAAAAATAAAAAGCCATTTAGACCCTGGTGCCTTCATGACAATAGAAGAGATCAACAAGGGTCCTAGAGATATATAAAACTATTAGAAGCAAGAAATAACTTCAAGAGAGTTCTTAGAGTATAAGGTTATTCCTGGCGGCTACCTTTTGTTTAAACAAAACAGACCCAGGACAGATGCTGTTCTACAGCCATATCCCAAATATGAAATTTGTCTTCTTAGGAACTTGTCTCGTTAGGGCATTTTCTCACAGGGTCCCCCTAAGATGTAATTAGGTGCTGTTATGGGTAGTTTTACTGAGAGGATTTGTGAATCTGACAGGCTCAAGTATCCCCTACCACCTAGTGGCCTTCCCTTCGCTCTTCCCTATCACTCTGACCACACAGTCCCTAGTCTGCCCTTTGTGATATTTTAACCCATTTAGACTCTTTTCTCTGAGGGACTCTTCACGATTGCCTTCCCTATCATCATTAATCTGATAAGGTAATCAACACAAAGGTGTTAACGACTGATAAATGTGGGGCACCTGGGTAGCTCAGCCTGTTGAGCCCCTGACTTGGGCTCAGGTCATGATCTCAGGGTTCAGGTCATGATCTTCAGGTACGTGAGTTCAAGACCCACATCCGGATCACTACTGTCAGTGCAGAGCCCTATTCCGATCCTTTGTCCTTCTCCCTCTCCCACTTGTGCATGTTCTCTGTATCAAAAATAAGTAAACATCTTTTAAAAAGCTGATAAATGCAAAGAGACATTTACTTTTTCCAAAGCAGTTGGAGGGTCCATGTTATAGGCTCACAACAATGAATCTCAGTAGTGGAACTGGAATTTGAGACTGTGGTTGGCAGATGGGGAAGATATTTTAGGCAAGAGGAATTCACAGCATTCCTAAAATAAAGCCACATGGCCGTGAGTCATGTTCTTTGTCCTCTCTTTAAAGACCAGCTCTACCTCCGTGATATACCCAGATAGAATGTTTCTACTGGAAGAACAGTGCCAGTGTAGAATTTTTAAATAGTAATTAAGCAGAGTTGGACACATTTTAATGGGATTGATGTTATATTGAAGAATTTACTTCTAGTAACAGGTTCCATGAAACTGTAACCATTCTCTGGAGAGAATGACCCATGACTGGCCAATAAAAGTATTTGTCCCCATAGTGACTGGTTTGGGAAGTGCACATGACCTGAGCAGGCCAATCAGTCAATGAACATTACCCTATAATTTTGGCCAGAGTGATGAGAAAGGAGAAAACAAAATTAAAGTTCAGATGCCT
This sequence comes from Suricata suricatta, assembly GCF_006229205.1. Lineage (NCBI taxonomy): Eukaryota > Metazoa > Chordata > Mammalia > Carnivora > Herpestidae > Suricata > Suricata suricatta. The sequence continues at coordinate 85,157,676 of NC_043706.1, read as the reverse complement.
TATACACTAAGATAAAAGCCTTCATCTTCTAGGCGCTTTGTTGTGGAGATAATGTGCTAGATAGAAACCAATTCAGAGCAAAGCAAAAGACAGAGTAATATAACATGGTGTAATTGAGCCCCTGGATTCAGCTGTGTGTGAGTTTAAAAAATTTTTTTATTTATTTAATTTTATTATTATTTTTTTTGTTACATTAACCAAGAAAGTAGCCCTTACCTCTTCCAAGTTAGTCTGAATTTTGGTCACTTGCAAGTTTTAAAAAAAAACTTTTTTTAAAGAGAGAGAGCAAAAAAAAAAAAAAGACAGAATCCCAAGCAGGCTCCACCCTCAGCACAGAGCAGACTGTGGAGTTCATGATAAGAGATCATAACCTGAGGCAAAATCAAGAGTCAGTGGTGGCTCAGCTGGCTCAGCTGACTGAGCTGCACAACTGACTGAGCAGCCCAAATGCTCCTGTCGTTTGCAATTTAAACAGCCTTGCTTGACTCATGATTCTCATGCTCTTAAGGGCAAAAGGTTGAGTTAATCATAACTTTCAGTTCATGGCACATTATAATCATTGACTCATACCAAGTCCTTTTCATAAGTATCTTCTTTCCTTCCTTTCCTTCATTCTCCTTTATGTCTATATCTCACTCTGGTTCCTATCTCTGTCATAAGCTACCATTCTAATATGTTGTATGTATTCTTGAAAATAAATATTGATATTTTGACGGAATTATTTTTTAACTTATGTAAATGATGCTGTGTTGACGATCCTGTTCTGTTTCTTGCTCTTTCACTCAGTACCCTGTATTTAATATTTTTTAATGTTGCTTACGTGTACATTAATTTGTTGCTTCCAACTGCTACAAAATTCTCCTTCATGTGTGTATTAGTCAAGCTCCACTAGGCAAAGAACAAACCACACTAGGTATCTCAATAGAGAATTTAATGAAGGAGTTGGTTACACAGGTGTTGGAGAGCTGAAAATGCAAAACGTAAAGACTAAGGGGATGTTAGAGGTAGTAACTGCACAAAACGTCAGTCTGGGAGAACAAAAATAAGAGATTGAGGCTTTCAAGTCTAGAGGAGAAGCCCCAGGGAGTTGGGACTCAGACCTCTGAAGAGGGAGTGCTCTTCAGCTGGTACTAATACAATGAGGTAAGAGGAATAGTCTTGAAGAGTTGAGACTCAAACCTCAGGGGGCATTGAGGGCGGGACTAACAAGGCTGCTTTTAGGGGTGACAAAAAATGTTGGAGGTTGAGACACACTGCTGCTTCCTGGGTGAAGCATCTTTGATTGGGTGACTCTGACAGGTGTCAAAAGGTGTCAAATACTTGGCCAATGGGATGTTTTGCTTTTATTTTATACACTTATTATTTCAATTTTTCTTTTGCTTTCATACCAATTGGTGCTCACATATCCAACGTCCTGTGAAACTTTTCTTTAAAATGTTACGATAAGCCTATCAAACATTTTATGGGTATGAACTTACCAAAGCAGATACATAAATAACAAGAAAACAAATAAACACACACACATACTTTTAAACTATTTTCAGTGCTGAAGAAAGACTTTTGCAGGATAAATTCAGTAAACATTTCATCCTCAAAAATTATAGTTTTGTTGTGTAGAGTTGGAGGATATTTCAGCCTTATTTAGGCCAGTGGAGCAAGCAAATCTCATTTAATTCACACTGTGGGGGAGAATAGAAGGACCAGCGTTCACTGAAACTGGAAGCCGGCATACTGGCTACTCAAAACGGTTTATAAGAAATGACCATGCAGTAAATAGAATGTTGTTTACATTAACGTTTGTCAGACTGTCCTCCCTGGGTGATGTGCTCAGCTCTCCTTGGAGAGCCAAGGAAGTCCAGATAAAGGCCAAGAAGGATGAATTTGCCCATCTGCTTCATAATTTTCTGGTACTCAGTCAAGGCAACATTGTCTATTGTATACTGGTTATGCAGTTCACGGTTCTATATTTATGGAGTTATCACAGTGCATATGAAAGTGGAACTCTTTGTTCTCTTTTTCCAGTTGAGATACATGACCAAATCCAATCTTTTCTTGCTTTCTTTATCTACTTAAAAAATCTTTAACTTAATTGACCAAAGAAACTCTTTTTGCCTTCTTTCATATTGCCTTTCTCAACCCAACATCGAGCTCTTAATATGCACCAAAGGATGTAAAGCGAATAAGACACTGTGATAGAAAACCAATATAATGGTGTTTCTCATGCTATGAGCTCACAGACTAGTGGTGGAAGATGCACAGGCAAATATTATAATGTGGTCTGTGGCGTCTTTCACTCATTTGCTGACCGAGTTTGCTTCTAATCAACATGTCCCCCGTACATCAGGCACTGTGCAGTGGGTCTCAAGCTGGTTCACGTTAGGTGTACCACCTGAGAAATCTAAAGAAGACATGCTGGTCCACCCTCAGGGATAATCATTTAAATGGTTAAGCTTGGGTCCTGGGGTTTTCAAAACTGCCCAGATTATTCTTATTTGCAGCCAAGGTTGAGAACCCCTGTTCCAAAGAGAAACAGACATTTTTCTGTCCCTTAGGAAACTCATAATTTCATGACAGAAACAGACATGTGACCAGACAGTTGTAATCCAGTGCGAAGGGCCTTATGACAGAGATGAGTATGGGGAGCTACAGCCCTCTTCCTCCCTTTTTTAGATGAAGAATTTAAGAGTTTCACATGTTAATAGATTTGTCCAGTATCATGAATCGATAGAGCCAGGATATATATTTAGATCAGTCCTATCTGACCCATCTAAACCAGTCCACTAACTCCCAATCGCAGGAGACTATACTTCCCCATAAAAGGAAAAGATAAGGGCCAGCACAATTTATGTTCATTGTTTTACAGAGGAAGCCGTAGTGTTTTTGTATCTTCTAATATGGATAGTACTCATATGAGTTTCCAAAGGTTTGCAAGTGAAAAACTACAACAGCATTAAAACAATACTCTGGTGATTCCATGTTCTCAAAATATTTTCTGAGCTAGCTATCCATAAAGAAATCCTGTAAAGACAGTATTTTTACGTCATGATTTCTATGTGCCTTGGAATATCCACCTAACACAGCTGAACGATGTTTATTTACTTATCATTCTCATGAGAGTACGATAATAGCAGATACAATTCCAAAATTCAGGGTGGAGTCCTCTTTGATAATCTGGTCCATAATGATTAAATCTTGAAATATACAACATGATGTAATTTGGACATCCCCTAGGCCTTCTAGTTAGACGTTTTTGCTTTCCTAGAGACTTCACAGCATCCTCTTATTTTTTATGCAGGAAACTAAAAATCTGAATGCAGTTTCTGTTTAACTTATTCTATTTTAGGTTTTTATTTTTTATAGTTTTTCTTTAGGAAAACTTTTGCCTGTGGAAAAACATCTCAGCTCATCATAAAAAGGGTATACGCAGGCAAAAAGCAAAATAACTTTTCTACATTTTCTACTGATGTTTTATACATCAGTGAGGTTGTGCATGACATGTCCAAATTGAAAAGAAAAAAACTGAAGCAGCTTCTCTGCGATGTCCATCTGGAGGTTTCCTGAGTAAGGAGTATTAGCCAAACCCTGGAAGAAACCCCTAGCTCTTGCCAGTACAGTGCTGGAACTGCAGCTGACAAAAAATGTGGAATAAAGCAGAATGTTACAATTTTAACTACACAGCAGCAGTGACCCAGTGAGAACAAGGGAGTCTAGACAGTCAACTTCTAAAGTTTATTTGTTTATTGACTTTGAGAGAGAGAGAGAAAGAGAGAGAGAGAGAGAGAGAGACAGACAGACAGAATGCAAGCGGGGGAGGGATATAGAGAGAGGAAAGAGAACATTCTAAGGTTCCATGCTGACAGCACAGAGCCTGATGCAAGTCTTGTTCTTGTGAACCATGAGATATGACCTGAGCGGAAATCCAGAGTTGGATGCTTCATGTACTGAACCACCCACACGCCCTGAGAATGAACTTCTAAAAGTAAACTTTGAAAAGAAAAAACCCAGTGATGCAAATACTTTATGAGGCAATAAACAGTTAAGTGTCATGAGATATTTGATAGTTATAATGCTTTTGATCCAGAGATTTCAGAGTATCTAAAACAAAAATATCACAATTATTCAAATTATGAATATCTATAGGGGCTCTTTTAAATGTCATATAGCCCTTTCATTTTCATCTGTGAGATTGTATTGAAATTCTATTGAGCTGATTCTATGAAAAGGTCCTACAAAGTTTAAGACAAAGTTTCTCCCCTACATCTCATCTTATAATAATAATAATAATAATAATAATAATAATAAGCAATGATTACTATTTTTGGTCATGTGTATAATAAAAACTACATATTTCCATTCATGGGTTGATATATGTAAACAAACTTCTTTCTGGGCCACACCCAGGAAGCAGATGTTTGTGTTTATTTGGTACCTCAAAGAGACTGGGACCTACATGAAATTTAACATGGATACTTCAGCATGAGATGTCCCCCAATAGGCATTTGATTCCCAGAAAGCAATTTATGGAGATTGGAAAGATCTATTCCAGGATGCAAAGTATACATGTGATATGTAGCTTGCCTTATATACAGATTGTGTGTCGTAGTGTTGCTACTGAGGACAGCCCCCATCTGCGGAAGGAAGCAAGTGATGGTTCCTCACCCCAAACCCAACTGTCTTAACAAGAAGAGAGTCCTGTTGTCCTACAAGAAATCCCAAGAAAGTGTAGCTCCAGCAGTGTTCATTCATTGACTCATTGCTTAATCAAGAACTGATTTCTTTCTATTTTTTATTCCCTCAGTTATCTTTAGTTTTATCCTCCACTAGCTTCCCTCAAGGTTACAAACTGGTTGCTGCCATTCTAGACATCAGATGCAGGTACCACGATGATTGATAGCAGAAGGATCTTTGGTTTCTTTGATTCTAATGTCTCTTTAGTGAGAGAAAGTTAACTTTTCCTGAGGTATCCAGCAGTCTATGGCCATGTGATATGCAAATGCCTAAACCAGCTACTAGCCAAGGAAACAGGATCATCCCAACAGGATTCCTAATCATGATTTACCCTGAGTAATGAGGAGAATGGACACTTAAATTGGAACCACTACTGGCAAAGGAGAAGGTGGAATGACTCTTAGGTCAGTCTAGGTGACTCTTTGGGGAGAAAAAAGCGAGTGATAGAGGAGAATGAGAGAATAGTTTAAGGAAATAACAGCTCAGAGATGATTCTTCATAGGAACAGATGGATTTACAGTTATTGGAAGCAGGTGGCAACAGGGTAGAAGGACTCTAATTTTAGCCACCTTAAGTGGGCCTCTGTGCACACTAGGTCAGCAATGTGGGTAAAACAGAATGGGGAATTGGAAGCTTCCGGTATTGGTGATTGAATTAATGTCATTTTTTCCCCTCTGGTTGAGTAAGCCAATTAAGGTGATTTTACAATAAAACTTTTCAGGAAGAGGCTCCAGTCACATGACTTCCTCAGATTCATGTGATAAATTTGATTATTCCCTCTGCCTATGCAACTGGAAACAGATGTGGAAATAGTCTAGGGTGAATGCCCAATTCTCCTTGTTCATTCATTCATTCATTCACTCATTCATTCATTCCCTCACTCATTCATTTCTTTACAAATATTTATTGAACACCAGTATGCCAAGTACTTTTTAAGTTCTGGAATTACTATTGAAATAAGTATAGAATGTCTGTCATGGAGCTTACATTGTAGAGGGAAGAGGAAAATAATAAATAGATAAAGAACAGATGGTGATAAGCTCTATGGAGAAAAATAAAACACTGCAGAGAAGTGTGAGGCAAGCTTGGTATTTTATATGGTGTGTTCAGAAAAACACTTATTAAAAGGGGTTTTAATCTAAGACTTCAAGGAAGGAGTGCCCTTGCAGTTTTCTAGGGGAGGAGTGTCCCAGACAGAAGGAATGGAAATCTCAAAGGTCCTGAAGTAGGAGCTGGCTTGAGGGCTGAAAAGGCCAGAGTGGCTGGAGCAGTGAAAAGATGGAAAGGAAGGGGGGTGAGTTTAGAGAAGTAAAAAATTATGCAGGCTGATGGTTTTCACAGCATGAATCCCAGACCAACAGCCTCAGCATCTCCTGGAAAGCTTGTTACAAATGCACAGGATTGGGCCCTACCCAGGCTTCTCACATTGGAAGCTCTGGGGAGGTGAGATCCAGCAATTGGTGTTTTTTGTTTTTTTCAATTTTTTTAATGTTTTATTTTGTTTGAGAGAGAGAGAGAGACACAGAGAGTGAGCGGGGGAGGAGCAGAGAGAGAGGGAGACTCAGAATCGGAAGCAGGGTCTAGGCTCTGAGCTGTCAGCACGGAACCTGATGTGGGACTCAAACCCACGAATGTGAGATCATGACCTGAGCCGAAGTCGGAGGCTTAACCGACTGAGCCACCCAGGTGCCCAACAATTGGTGTTTTAACAAGACTCCAGGTGATTCTTTTTTTTAATGGGTTTAAAAAATTGCTTACTATTTACTTATATTTTTTTAGAGAGAGAGAGAGAGAGAAAGACAACATGTGGGGGAGAGGGGCAGAGGAAGAGGATCTTAAGCAGGCTCCCTGCTCAGTGCAGAGCCTGCTGGGATTGGTGGGGGTTGGGTGGGGGCAGGGAGCTACATGGGGTGGGGGTGGGGGGCTCAGTCCCATAACCCTGGGATCGTGACCTGAGCCGAAATCAAGAGTTGGATGCTCAACTTACTGAACCACCCAAGCACCCAAGACTCCAGAGGATTCTGATTCTGTTGCAGCTAAACTTTTGCAAGTAGTGTTGAGACTATTGTAAGAACTTAGGATGTTAATATTTAAATAAAATATCACCTTTTAGATAGATACAGGATCTGATCCTATCTTTAAGCCATGTACCTTGCTCCCCTTACATTGGTCTGGGTCTGATCAAATGCTGTCTTTATTTAAAATTTTGATATTTTGTTCATCATGAAGGTTTTGCATTTATTTTCATTTAAAATATTACATTAAAACATTATTTATTTTAATTACTGCGTTTTTGGCACCTCCTCAAAATTTGCACCCCAATGAATATCTCTCCCAACTTGTTCCACTGTCTGGATTAAAGAAAAAGACAGAGGATTGGAACACAGTCAGTGGTTCCAACAAAGATGTCTCAGTGATGCTGGTTGGATAAAATTAAACTGGGCAGGTTCAAGAGGGAATGGACAGACAAGAGTTGGCAGACAGTGAGCTTAGACCATTCTTTCAAGGAGTTTTGCTCTCAAAGAGGAGCAGAGAAACAGGTGTTAGCCACAGGGCATGTGGGGTCAAATGTGGGTTTTATTTTTTTATGGAGAATATTGCAGCATGGTTGATGCAGAGAGACTGTTGGGAAACTGAGGAGTTGATAATACAGAAGACGGAAACTGTATCATAGAGGGGGACCGAAGCTGGACACTTGTGTATGCAGATGTGTTAACGAGAGGGCCCAAGGCTTGGAGTGAGGACAGAGATGTAGTTTTAGTTTTACCAGAAACAACTCAAATCAGCTGTTAAGAAAACAAATACAATAGGTTCCTGTAACTAACCCTTGTAACTATTGTAACGTGCGTAACAGAATAGGCAAATATTCTTAACAAGTGCTCCATCACCCATACAGCAATGTGATCAATATGGATCATTCTTGTAATGTCCTTTGACAAAGGGCCAGGTCAGATCATGAAGGGAATATGCCTGTGTATTTTAACCCTTTGATGTTTAATAAGATGTAAGTCTAGAACTTAGACTTAGGAGCAGGCAGGTGAGCATTCTTACATTTACTTTCTGTCCACTGGGTTTTTGGTTGGAACTGGGTGTCAAACATTTCAAGGTGATTCTGTCAGGCATTACGTACATCGGTTATGCCCATTGTGGAATAAGAGGAGAGGGCATCTTTTTGGGAACCAAGTGGTGGTATCAACACATTTATTAAGAAAGTTAAGGAGCCTACTTTTGTGTTCTGGCCCTGACATGAGGCCTCTGCATCTTCACATGGAGGGTCATAGACAGAACTGAGGGCTTTTCCTAGAAAGCAATTGAAACAATGTTTTGTTAGGACTATGTAGGAACACAGCAGAGAGAATTTTAATTTTAATTTTTTTAAGAGAGGGTGTTACTTTCTTGCATCCATACCCATATAAGAATGATAGGTTGCTACAGTATGCAATGTATGATTTTTATATTTGTTTTATTTTCTTTTATTTAAAAAGTTTTAAATGTTTTTATTTATTTTGAAAGAGAGAGAGTAATGTGTGATCAAGGGAGGGGCAGAGAGAAAGGGAGACGCAGAATCCAAAGCAGGCTCCCGGCTCTGAGTTGTCATCACAGAGCCCGATGCAGGGCTCAAACTCATGAACTGTGAGATCATGACCTGAGCTGAAATAGAAAGCTTAACAACTGAGCCACCCAAGTGCCCCTTTTATTGATATTTTAAAGATTGGAGATATGAGCCTGGAATAGTAATTTTCATTTAAATTTTGTTGTTGTTAGTTTTGTTTTTTACTCTGAAAAGTAAGAGGGCTACTTGGCACTTAAAAAAAGTTAAATAAACAAATACCACAATTAAAATATAGCCAAGCTAAATATTGTATGTTGGACAAGCTAAATGCACTGACTAAATTTTGCAAATTTCAGCTTGTGAGGTTAGTGACAAGTACATCCAGCCACAGCGTGTATCCCAAATGTCCTTTATCCTTCCTTTTTTCTGTCACCAGCGGAGAAACTCTGTAATGGGGGTGGGCTGAGGCAGTACAGCCAGAGTATCTGAGCATCAGCCTGCCCAGAGGAGCCTGGACATATCAAAGAGGGTGGAAGGAACAAAGTCTTCGGGCTATGCTAGATGACAGGGAGAGACAGGGTGCTGAGGAGCCCAGAGAAATGTCATAGGGTTAAACTCATGCAGACACCAAAGTTCCACTTGGGGAGGATCATAAACTGCTATACTGGGGTTAAAGGGCCAGGATTTTTGTGAAACCACTAAGAAGTTCTATCTTTAAGGGGGAAACTGTTCAAGTCTCTAGTTTCTTGGAGATGACTCATCTCAAAGTAATTTTATACTTTTGAAATTTGTCAATGATATAATGGGAGCAAAGTTTTTTCTGTAAAGAAGACATAGGCTGTTTGTTCCCTGCAAAGGAAGTGAAAAATGAGGAAACCATCTGGCATTCGCTCAAAATATCTAGATAATTGAGGCCAAAGTATCTTTTAGCTTAATTTTATATCAATGAAGATCCTTCATGCCCCCTTCCACATTCGCTGTGTAGAAAGTATCTTAAGAAAAGAGCCTGAACTTTTCTAAGTAGAGTTTTGAAATACAATGGTTATTAATACTATTGGATTGTACTCTCCATTATCCCTAGAAATTCTGCTACTTTTGAATTTAATATGTGTGTATGTGTGTGTGTGTATTTATATAAATATATGTATTTATATATATAAATTAAATAGATGTTTTTAAAGAATGTTTATAGATTGCAAAACTCCTACCTTTATTGAAAATTTCATAACATTGAACAGATATTGCTCACAGGTGATGCAATCTCGCCGTTCTCTCTCAAAATTTGCATTTCAAAGCTGGTTGATAGACTAAGTGAGATGAAGTTGATGTCCTTTCCGTACAACACAGATGTAGGATGCATTTCTGCTTAGAAACATTATTATTTATTGCCAAGGTTACTTAATAAATTTAGCATTGCAGTTCTAACTCAGAATTGTATGCTTTGTACCACATATTCAAGTTATGTTATAAAAACTCACATTTCATGGGAAGACAGAGCCATATTTAAAAGACATTTAACAGCTGTTTCCCAACTCTCTACATAAGTATATAAAGTATTGTTTTATTATTCTTAAGTGTGATTATGTGATATCTTGTCATATCAAGGATGAGTACCACCTTTTATTCTTTATTTTAATCTCACTATAGATCATTTTCTGTTTTCCTGGGAATAAATGTAAAATCCTTGGGAAACATTGTAACTCCCTAAAGAAAAAAAAATCTTTATTTCATGGGTAACCTAGTATTAACACCCAATTCAAACTTGAAGCTACTATGTCAAATTGGTGCTAGTATATTTAGCTGGATTAATTAAATCTCCTTGCTGGTCAGTATTTGGAAGTTGCTGTCAATTTTGCATCAAAATTTTTCCGAAATTTCATCACCCTAAATGATACAGAAAGACTACACTGTATGTCATGTCCTTTAAAGTTTAGAAATTGTATGATCCAATTATGTCCTAGGCTTAATGGAAGCACATTGACCCAGATTACTAAAAATATAGAATTTTGTGATTTTGCTGAGAAATATATAACAGGAAATATATGACAGAAACTTGGTTTTGTTCTTAGTATTCTCTATTTGTTTTATTAAACAATTTTTAATGTCTGTATAGTATTGAGAGACAGAAAGAGACAGAGTACGAGCATGGGAGGGGCAGGGAGAGGAGCAGTTACAGAGTCCAAAGCAGGCTCCAGGCTCTGAGCTGTCAGTACAGAGCCCGACATGGGGCTCGAACTCCCAAGCCGCGAGATCATGACCTGAGCCAAAGTCAGAAGCTTAACTGACTGAGCCACCCGGCTCCCCAATATTCTGTATTTTAAAATATATTCTTACACTTTGAGTTTTTTCTTCTTCCTCCTCTTCCTCTTCCTGTCCCTCTTCCATCCCCTTTAACTTGGAGTTTGACTCCATTTTCAACAAGAATTGCAAACATCCACTGGAGACCACTGGTTAATTAGCCAAACAGGAGATGAGCAGCAGCTTTTCTTAGCCGAAGAATCGACCTGATCCCTAATTCATATTTCCCCCGCTTTCCCTAGGCCATTCCTTAACTAGCTGTCAATTGAAGATAACTCTGGTTGATCATTTTGGATGGACTTTATCTATTTTTTCCCCCCTGTATTAAAAAAAAAAAACCTAGTTTAGAAGGAGCTGGCTTACCTTCTTACCCTAAGGAACTACAAAGCTGGAAAAATATATATGAGATAGTGCTTTTGAAGACATGACATTAGACAATGAAGGACAGTGATTCCTGACAGGTGGAAAACTAAAGAGGGAGTCCTATGACTAACCCAGTTTACTGTCTGTAGAGAGTTTCAAGGCTACAGCACAGGAAGGAAGGAAGCCAAGTAGATTTTGGTAATCTATCTGAATTCTACATTCAGTGAAATTATTTATTTTTAAATAGAAATTTAAAAAAATTTGGGGTGCCTGGCTGGCTCAGTTTGTAGAGCATACAACTTTTGATCTCAGGGTCATGAGTTCAAGCCCCATGTTGGGTGTAGAATTTACTTAAAAATAAAATAAAATAAAATTAAATTAAAAAATAAAAAAATGTCCAGTTTTATTGAGATATATTTGACATATAACATGTTAGTTTAAATATACAATGTGTCATTTTGATATACTTACATATTACAAAAGGATTACAACCACAGCATTAATGCCTCCTCATGAAAATATTTTCTAAAAACAGTGGTGAAATAGGACTTTTTCAGACACACAAAACTGTAAGAATTTATCATGAGCAGAAGTGTACTAAATGAAATGTTCATGGAAGTCCTTTCGGCAGGAGAAAAGTGATACCAGATGGAAATCTGAATCTATAGGAAGGAAAGAAGACACTGGATTAGTAACTATATGAATAAATGTAAGATATGTAAATCTCTTGGAAAGATAATTGCTTAAAGAAAAAATAATAATGTATTTTGGGGTTTACAGTATAAGTAGAAGTAAAATGTCTGAGAAAAATAGAGTAAAGGTCAGGAAAGGAGGAAATGAGGCATATTATTCTAAGATTCTTATATACTATGCATAGAGTAGTATAATGTCCTTTAAGGGTAGACTACGATAAAATATAGTATAAATCCTAAAGCAACCACTAAAATAACAGACTTATCTACTAAACCAACAAAAGAGATAAGACACCATCATGAGAAATGCTCAGTGAATTTCAAGGAAATCAGGAAAGGGGGAACCAAGAAAAGGTGAGACAAATAGCAAGCAAATATGATGTGGTAGATGAAACCAAATTATATTACTAATTGCACTGAATATAAATGGTGTCAATATCCCCATTGAAAAGAAGAGATTGTGAGGTTGGATATAAAAGCAAGACTTAAATACACACTGTTTACAAGAGATATGTTTTGAATATAAGGACAAAAATAGGTTACAAGTAGAAGGCGGGGGAAAGATACACTGCACTAATCAAACAAAAGCTGGAGTTGCTATGTTAATATCAGACAAGAGAGACAAATGACATGCAAGATGGGTTTTACAAATTATTCATTCCTTTGTCTAAGTCTGAAATACAAACATTACAAAGACTAAACTTTGTCCTGATCTCATTCAGTAATGTGGTTCTTCAACGACAGATTTAAAAACTGTAGATGCGTGCTCCTCCATGCATATCTTTCTTTTAAAATGTTTCTCAAGGTTGGTGAGAGAGAGAGAGAGAGTGAGCGAGCGAGCGAGCGAGCGAGAGAGAGAGAGAGAGAGAACAAGTTTGTAGTGAAACAAGCACACAAATACAGGATGGATTCCTAGCTTCACAGCTGATTTTGGGTCCAAAGAAGGGACAGAGGAAGTTTTCTTTCTTTTCTCATGAGAACCCTTCCTATATATTATATTTTTTCCTGTTTGGAATTGTTCTATCAATGCCTTAAGGTTTCCCTCAAACATGCTCAGGCACTCCTGTTCATTCCACCTGACAGTAAGTTCACCTTTTTGGTTGCTTAGGATAAGAGCCTTGGAATCATCCTTGAATCTTCTCTTAGTGGTTAGCCTATTTACTTTACCTTCAAAATACACCTGGAATCTGATATCTTATCATCTGCCTTGCTATTACCTGGTGTGAGCCACAACCTTCTCTTCCCTGAGTCACTGCGATGGTCTTTTATATGAATTCCCTTCTCAGTGACATGCTTTATCCATTTAAAGTTGAATCAGGGGCGCCTGGGTGGCTCAGTCAGCTAAGTAACTGACTTCAGCTCTGGTCATGATCTCACTGTTGTGAGTTCAAGCCCTGAGTCAGGCTCTGTGCTGACAGCTCAAAGCTGGGAGCCTGCTTCGGATTCCATGTCTCTTTCTGCCCCTCCCCCTCTCATGCTCTATCTCTTAAAAATAAACAAACATTAAAAAAACTTTTAAAGTCAAATCATATCTTCTTTTCTTCAACAACCACCACACTCTACCTTCACCAGCATTCCCCCTTCTCTCAGTGTAAAATGTGAAATCCTTACAGTGGCCCGTAAGGCCCAGAATGATCTGGCCCCATTACCTCTCTGCCCCACTTTTCTGCTCTTTCCGTTCACGTGCTGACTCTGCTCCAAACCACCGCCCTCCTCTGTGTTCCTCCAGCGTGGTGCGCCTTCCCTCTTTAGGGCTTTGGACTGACTGTTTGCTCTCCCTGGGGCACTATCCCCTCAGATATCCTTATGGAGCGCTGCTTCACCTCTTTCAGATCTTGTTCAAATATTAACCTCTCCAGGAGCTCTACCCTGACTGCCTTATTAAGGTCATAAGCATCCTGGCATCAATGCCCTTCTCCACTCCCTAACTGCCTACTCTGCTCTATCTTATCATATTTATTACATTTTGGTCTCCTATATAATCTACTTATTATGTTTATTCTTATTGATGGTTGGTCTACCCTAGCATCGAAGCTCTACGAGGACTAAATTTTTTTGTCTGCTTTTCTCATTGGTGTATCCCAGTGACCTTAGAACAGTGCCTAGTACGAAGTAAGAGTTTAATATTTATTAACAATTGAATGGCCATTTGCAGAAAAGGGTGAAGATCTTGTCAGAAGGTAACAGTATATTTCATCTTTTCCACCAAAATGTCTACCACAGAGCCACATGTGTCTCAATTTATATTACTGGTTGGCAAACATTTAAAGCTGACACTTTTGACAGATGAGAGGATGACTAAAGATTTTGTCCACCTCTGCAATTTTTAAGTTTTTGTTATATTTATGTGTTATAAAGAACTGATTGTTCCTATTTGGATGTAATTCTTACATAACTCAGCCAAATGATTATCACATTATTAGTTGTTAAACCTGAGGGGGTAGAATTTTACCTGTTTAGTTATTGTCTATTGTCAATCACTGGGGAAGGAGATGTACCTCTCAGAATGGAAAATTTCCCTGGTCTTGTGGGTTCCTGAGAATCACTCTTAGGTTTTAGCAGAAGGTTTCAATGTTTCTATAGGATCTGTATGTGAGTCTAGGCATAGTACCCTTTACATGGAAAAAGGTTTGAAGCAAGAAAATAGGGAGCCAAAGCTTTGATGTACTTGACTATGGGGTTACTGGACACACACATACCCTCTACCTTTCCCATGCCCGCTGTACTCCTAATCAGAACAGCTGTGGAGCGGGACCAGTACAGTTAGGATAGAATCAACCAAGGTAGGAGGTGACCATCTCCTTTCAAGGTAAATCCTTTCAGGGTTTGACTTTGCTGAAAAGTCTGGTTGACATATGCAGTTTGAAAATGCTATGCATTTGGCTAGTAGTCTGTACAAGGTGCTATGTTTAAAGTAGCCAAAAATTATATGTTAGTTAATACCTTGCTATTTGCTGAAATTGCAGCCCCCTGTTTGACATGGTTGCTACATCATCCTTTGACCTCATTGAGGACACACATTTTATTTCCTTCATAGTCTTCCACTGCAATAGTATTACTTGCAAATGACCTAGGCTATGACAGTGGCAGCCATATTATCAGGAACAACTCACTCAACTTCTATTTATTGATCATCTGCTACATGACAGGAAATACATTAGATATTTTATAGCCTTGTAAATGTATATTGTTATTATGCAGTCTTTCATTTTCTGTGGTTTCATAGGCTTCATGACAATTTCTGGAGGGGATGTACTTACTTTTTATCTACCATATTAGGCAGTGTCCTTAGAGAGAGCAGACAGGGACAGGAATAGGGTGATGGCGATAGGAGTGTGGAATGTGTAGAGTCACTACCAGCTAATCCACAAGCGGATAGATTAAGTCTGTGGCCTATGAAACAATGAGAGCAATAAACCATGAGTCCTGCTGATGGAAATTCATGGGGGAACACTTTGTCCAGAATAACAAAAAGATGAGAGATATGGGGATAGCTTCCCAACTAACTTTAATAATTGGAAATGAATCAGTACTTTAAAAACTGAAAATAATTTTGAATCTTTTAATAGTTTTACTGCTGTATTTTTCTGCATGTCCCTTCCTTTACTAAGAGTCAAAACAAAATTTGCCAGTTTTCTATTGTAGTTTAAGTTTTATCCTAACTAATTGTGTATATGTGTATATATGTAACACACATACACTTAGGAGCAGAATTGTCAGGTTTAGAGTTTGTGAATGTTTAACTTTACAAGGTTATGCCACAGTATAAGTGGCACTCATTTTTTTTTTTTATACCACAGAATTACCCATGATTTATCCTTAACTCCTTCCTGACCACTGTATTCCTGGTTCTTGGCTACTTATAGGAATCCTTTTGATGCGTTAATTTTAACACCAACTAACCTCTCTTTATTGCTGTTTCTAATTATGAGGAAGATCATCTTTAATTTATTCCAATGAAAAGATTTCAGGTCCTGTGTTGTGTAACTCAGAAGATGAAAGAAGATCATAATTCCTAGCTCCTCATAGGAGGTGAATGTATCATGAAGTTTATGATGGTTAATCTTCAAGAACCTATTTGCCTGAGTCCCTACTAACATCATTGGAGAATATTTATTTTTGGATACATTAAGATTTTTTTTTTTTAATTTGAGAGAGAGAGAGAGAGAGAGAGAAAGAGAGAGCATCAGAGGGGAGGGCAGAGGGAAAGAGAATCCCAAGCAGACTCGACGTCCAGCATGCAGCTGGACACGGGGCTTGATCTAATAACTCTGGGATCATGACCTGAGCCAAAATCAAGTCAGATGCTTAACTGATTGAGCTAACCAGGTAGCCCATGTATACATTTTTTATTCGTAATTTAAAATTATGTTTCTGTAAAAGAATTATAGCTTATATAAATTTAAGGTCCCATGAAACCTGACTTTGTCCCTAATTTCTTTATTGTTATAATCTTTTTACTTTAGGGTTTAATTTACATTTTATAACCTTTGTCTTACCAATCCTTTGCAATAGCTTTTTAGAGACTTTTTAAAAGATTCAAGACATTTTCTCCTGAATATTTAAAAAAATTACCTCAAACAAAGGCTAGTCATTTAACTCAACAATGGGCTCTTCCCAAGGGACATCATCCCAGTTCTAGTGAAGTTGCTTGGAAATGAGTTGGAATTCTAACAGTTCTAAACACAATGAATTAATTTAATCCACTTAAGTCATTCTTGGAACCACTCAATTTAGTTTGGTTATGATGTGGCTCTATGTGCCAAATCAGATTTAAGGGTCAATGTATGGTATTAGTGTTTCATAAACTTGTCCCAGGGTTTCTCTCTAATCTCTGCCTGATTTCTTTCAATTAAAATAATAGAGAATATAAGGTGTAATAAATCAATTAACTATTCATGAGAAAGTAGTGAGCCTAGGAATAGCTAACAATCTACTGGTGGTTATTAGTATGTTTGATTACAAGTACAAGTACAAAGTATTTTGTATTTGTGTTTGTATCTTTATTGACTTCTGATCATTAACATTAAGGAATATGAGTACAAAAAAAACACTCATTAAGAAAATAGCAAAGTCGAATTTGGAATATCATCATTGTGTTTCTAGGCAGATTATTTCTTGTAAGTGAAAGTCTGTGACAGAGTCCTTTGATTTGTGATCCAGATCCATGGGGCAATTGAAAAAAATCTTTGGTTTCTAACTAATGTCAGAACCTTCTCCAGGGCTTTTATATTATGGCACTCTTTCAACACTGATATTCAAATTCCTCTTTATTGTTTTTCACCAAGGGCATCAAAGCCTTCCAACCATTCAACCATTTTTCGTATTGACTCCCGGAAGGATGAGACCTCTACTGAATGCTTTGTCCTTTCTGTCTCAACCTAACCAAATACTATGCTTAATTTTCAAAGCCCCTTTCGTGCTTGGGCACTATCTAGCTTCATTAAAAAATACTTGCTTTTGCATATAATTTTTGTGCATAGATAGTATTTTATTGTTTTTCATAAAAGGGCTCCCAGATGCAATCGTTTCTTTGTGAAGAATTAGATAATCTCAGGAAAGATTTTAGTGTAAGACAATGTTTCTTGAATTTAAAAATTCTTAGGTTCCTAAAAATATACCCACAGCCCTCCATTCAAAAAAAAAACTGGCAGAGAAAACTTGACATTTCAGTCAACTTGAATGTCCTCAAACTCACCAGGGGAGGCTCTTGTCCCTTTAAGCCTCTACCCTGAGCATCTGCTGTGGACACTCCCTCTAGTCAGACCTTTCTTGCTCCACTCCTCTGAGGGCTTCCTGTTCTCCTAGCCTCCCTTCAAGTGTATGTGCTGGTTACCCTACTCTTTCCCAGAGCAGGATTTACCTCTTTTTTTCTTTCTCTCTCTTTCTTAAACTTTATTTTATTTTTATGTTTTTTATTTATTTTTGAGAGACAGAGAGAGACAGCGCGAGCATGGGAGGGTCAGAGAGAGAGGGAGATACAGAACCTGAAGCAGGCTCCAGGCTCTGAGCTAGCTGTCAGCACAGAGCCTGACGCGGGGCTCGAACCCACAAACCATGAGATATGACCTGCGCCAAAGCTGGTCACTTAGCGGACTGAGCCACCTAGGAGCCCCTTAAATTTTATTTTAGAGAGAAAGAGTGCATATGAGCAGGGGAGAGGGACAGAAAGAGGGAGAGAATCTTAAAGAGGCTCCACGTTCATCATGGAGCCCGCGATGTGGGGCTCGATGTCACAGGCATGACCTGAGCTGAATTCAAGAGCTGGATGCTCAATTGACTGAGCCACCCTGGCACCCCACCTGCGTATTTCTTAAAAACCCCAGCAGCACCTCAGTCTCTGATACGGTATGCATTGATCTCTCCCCAACCTCTGAAAGTAGCACTAATCCATCCCCTGACCATCTAAGACTAGATCATGGGATACTCAGCCAGAGGTAGGATGTTTTTAGCCACAGACTAGCAGCCCCAGTTAATTTGCACAGAATATCTTATTCTGACATCTCTCTTAGGTAACACTTTCCTTCTGGTGAATGTAAGACTCCTCCAGCAATAATAACTTGCATTTATACAGCCTTATGAACATGAACTCACATAAATCACATTCATTAGTGCCTCTTCCTTCAGAGGTCCCTTTCCCAGGTGACTAGCACGTCTCCAGCCTGCCTCCTAGCCTCTGCCTCACCTCTATTATTGGCATAATCGTACTTGATGCTCCCAGGGGAAGCCCACCTGCCCAGTCCTTTTCCTCACTCTTCCGTGACTCTCTCACCAGATTAGCTGAGGCCAATGACTCCCCCTTGCCTATTCTGACAAATTTCTACTGGGTTTTGTCCAGAGGACTAAGAACCTCTGTCTCTTGTGAGCACCAATCTCTTATCTCTTCTCTAGCATGAAAGTCCTGTGTGTTTTTTTTCTTTTTGCTCTCCCATCTTTCCCATAATATTGGCAATCTCATCAAATGAGTCAATACAGCTCTACTATGCTAAAACAACCAGCATAGTACTTACAAGTGTAAACTGGGACTGACTTTGGCTTGATTGCCAGTTTTCTTAAAAAATTTCAAACATTCTCCTGTCCTTAAATATTGGAACCAGGGGACAATTAAAAAAATTTCTCTGGGCTTCAGTTTTCTCATTTCTAAAATGTATTTAATAATGGTCTGTACTTCAATGAGAGGTTGTGAGGATTCATTGAGAAAATAAATGTGAAATGTTTATCCAAGTGGTTAATATTTGGTCTGCAGATGACAAATGTTAAGGTTTCATTGCAGACTCATCCAATAAGATTGCTATTTGGTCTCACTGTGCCAAAGAGGGTGAAATGTTTACACTCTGTGCGACATACCCAAAATGTTTAACATTTGAAATGTTAACATTTTATGCAACATGTTTGATTTACTTTTGATTGGTGCTCTTAATGTGACCATCCCTTCTTTATGTGTTTGAAAATAGAACATTGTTTTCCCCAGCACTGCGTGGGTGGTATTTTGTACATATGCTGAGATTCTTAATCAATAAATATTCATCCATTTTATTCACCTCATTTAAAAAATTTGAGGACAGTAAACATATTTTGTTATCACCATTCCCATTTCCAAGATGGGGCAATGAAGGTAATATGTCTGAGGTCACAGAATGACTACGTGAGGAAGCTAAGGCATAAGCCTAGACTTAGTTTGCTCTTCGTGTAATTTTGTATCAATATTTAAAAAAATGCACCAAAAACCCTAATCAGAATCTTCTGAATAGCAATCATGCGCTGAAAGATGGTGTATTCTTTTTGCATAAAAGATTTTCTGCATTACAGCAGGGGGCCCAACCCTGATGTGTCAGGAGGAAGAAGAAAATTCATTTCTTATACCAGCCTGTCAGCTGCCCTTTATGATTGAACCATATACCATTAGACAATCACAAACAGTGACAAGAGCTTTTGCTCTGTAGCTAGCGATTCTCGTGTTTGAATTGGTTTGCTGAAATGCCGCACTATGCCGCATTACTGGAAAACACTACAAAGAACAGATGTGCAGGACCATGCAATATTTATCATTTAGATATTTAATCTGGGTGTTTTAAATACTACTCCAATTTCGTTACAGTGTATTTGCGACTTGAGGTGTGTTTTTTAAAGAGCTATGTTAAAAGCATAATAAATGATATATTTTTATGGATTAAGTAAATCTTTCATTGTTGACATAATCATATCCTGAAAGTGACTGAAAAATACGAATAGTTCCAATTTTCATATATACATAATTTTGATGGTATATTTGTAGCAATTTGACCACAGTAAATTCACATCCTCAGTAGCTGGTGTAATTCTTATACCTACCTTAGGGGAGACTTCTGTAGAAACACAGAGATCTGTGCTCTGGTATTAACTCCCAGTAGATTACAAAAAGTAATCAGAACCAAATGGAAGATATACTGTCCATCATATATTTTCAGGCTTGAAGTAGTATTTTTTTCCTGCATACTAAAGCAAGTAGGGACCTTTTACATTATCTCTGGTCCCTTTAGAACTCCTTGAGTAAGTGTATTGCAAATAAGCACATTTATCATTGAAGACTGTTAGTAAAGAATATGGTATTTATTCAGACGATTCAGAGACACAGCATCTGAAGAGTTTTTAAATTGCTTATTTGGTTTAGAGCCACAACCACTTCTTGACTAAGATATTGTTAAGTGATGAAAGTTAGAAAGCTTACCATTTCACTGATCTCTGTCACAGCCAATGAAAATAGTAATTTTAAAGAATTAAAATGTAGGAATAGGCAATATGAATTTTAATAATGTTTCATGTTTAAATTATTAGAAAATTTAATAGAACATATACTCCTAAGGTTAATTTTAAAGACACTGCATTTCTTGAGTCAACACGAACGCTATGAAGAGATTTCAGGATGAAAAATTAGTGCCGAACAAAGCCCTCTGTGGAGAATCACTAAGCCCAGCTATGATAATAGCCTATTACAAGGCACCTGGTTATACCATGGATTTGATCACAGAGGTCAAATCATGTTCTCTATGTACACAGTGATGCGTGGTGCATCCCTTTTCTTATAACTTGGAAAACATACAATGAGGGGGTTCTGTGTGTCCTCTGGCTCCTGCATTATAACAGGACTCTATGTAGTAATGCCATTAAGACATTTATGAATGCATCAATGGTGACTTAGCTGGAGGTTACAGAAAGCCTGTGGATGGACAATTCATGCTACATATTTACTTATTTAGGATTTTATCCTTCCTGCCACAAAGATATGGAGTGGCTTCCATACTGAGAGCAATGAAGTAAATATATCAAAACAAATATTAGCCTTTTAGACAAACATTTTCTCATTAGTCTTCTCTCTGTGAAGAGAATGAGGTTAAAAATGGTTTGAAGTTTCTTAAGTCATTACGTTCTGTGACTTTTCTAAAATTAGAGTGTCATGTTTTCAGTAACTGTGTTTGTATTTACATAATTTTATTAATTTTTATTACAGTTCAAAGCATACAACCATTTTACCAATTGCCTTTTTGTAATTAGAATGTTATATCTTCACTTTGTTTTGGCTCTCAGTGAATACAGTAGCATCACATTTCATTAGCAAATACAGAACAGTATTTCCTGATGTAATTAGACAAGTGTATTTGGTGTTTAACATGATTTTCATCTTCATTAGAGAGAGATATGAAACTTATGAGTCTCTTTTATCGCTTAGAAAATTCTTCTGCCTTGGAAGAAAATCTCTGCATATTTTTTTTATTATTCCTATTTGATTTTGTGAGGCAACATGTCACCTGAATCGGTGGATGTAGCAAATTATCTTAGTTTGTCTGCTGGAAGAATACAAAGGTGTGTGTAGGTGTAGGATACAAGGGCCAGACTTGGAAAAGATAACATAAAAATTATTGTTGTGATCAACCTGAGAAAGTTTTTGGCATTAGAGTTGCACATTTGAGAACTTTCTCTTGAATTAAGGACAATTTTTGAACACCAGCTAATGATTACCTAAGGCCCACTTTGTGGAGATCAATGATGGCTTAAATGGAAGACATTATGCATTAGGGGACAAACTATTATTCAAGAACTTGGAGAAGTAGATTCTGTAACCACCATTTGCCACTATATCTCCTTCTTCTACTAAAACCAGAAATTATTGACTCTATCTTACTGAGCTTCTTTTCTTTCTTTCTTTCTTTCTTTCTTTCTTTCTTTCTTTCTTTCTTTCCTCCTTCTGACAAAAAAGTCACCTAATTACATTGATTATCCTGCTCCTTTTATTGGCAAAATATGGACAATTTGTAAATTTCTATTTCCATCACCACTGTGTGGTCAGTTAACTTGGCTTTTATTTCTATATATTTTTGCCAAGTACAAAACTTTGTCCTAGAAATGGTATTGACAGATAAATTATATAGGATTCAGCACTAATTATGATAATATAAATTTATCTTTGGAAGTGTATAGAGGTCAAATATTTGTGATATTTTCATATATAAAATTATTCATGATATTTACTCAAATTTAGGATAGTTAATTTTGGTGAGGCCTTCTCTCCAGAGGTTTTCAGTTAGATTCCTAGTTCAGTGGAACAGACAGGAATCTTTGTGACAATCTCAGAAATGCAATATGATAGAATAAAATATTAGGTTCCTTTCTGTGTCTTAGACTCTGTCATATATGTCTTTTAAAATATTATTCATTATATTCCTTTTATTTTCTTAAGGGATTTGAATTAATTTGTAAAAAAAAATGCAAAATTAAAAACATAAATAAGACTAAGGAAAATAGGAGAACAAATGTCAAGATAAGAAACAAAATAGGACAGGGGCACCTGGGTGGCTCAGTTGGTTAAGCGTCTGACTTTGGCTGAGGTCAGGATCTCACAGTTCGTGGGTTTGAGCCCTGCGTCGGGCTCTGTGCTGACAGCTAGCTCAGAGCCTGGAGGATGCTTCCGATTCTGTGTCTCCTCTCTCTCTCTGTCCATCCCCTGATCATGCTGCCCTTCTCTCTCTCTCTGTCTCTCTGTCTGTCTCTCTCTCTCAAAAATAAATAGAACAAAAAAAAATTTTTTAAAAAAAGAAACAAAATAGGACATAGGTGAAATAGCTGTGCTCTATATTAAGGCTCAGGATTTCTGGTGGCCTAAGTGAAAAGGGAGAATTAAACAATTATTTATGATAAGGACACAAACACTGTCTCTGGGGCATGTGAAACTTAGGACGTAGCCCTAAAGGAAATTTCTCCCACAGAGCTGCATATGAGTAAGCCCTGGATAGGGCTACTTAACAATGTTCTTATCACCAGGACAAAGAAGCATTTCCAAAAACTAGGCTATTTCCCTTCCCGTTAATTTGCGTGAAAGCCTAAAGGCAGACAGTGAAAGAATAGTTTAATATAGGCAACTCCATTAGGAGGTCTTGACAATATGGTGCTAATGAGAGTTTTTGATATCTACCTTGGTCCTTCTAGAGGAATGGACCATAACCAGCCCTTCAAATTCTTCTCCACGGATGGTAGGCAGTTTGATGCTGAATCTCTGGTGAGGAACTCTGTGTTGTGCACTGAGATTATGAGTGCTCGTGGTGCTGTGAGTGCACACCACATGCCCACTGTCCTTTTATGAGTAAGTAGTTCCTTGTACAAACATTTCCTGCCTTGTCCTGTGATCTTACTATTTCAGCCACAGCCAAAGTCAGGTCTGTCATCGGTGCTGGGACCCAGTTCAGCATCCTAGTGGCCTGGGAAGATAACTCTGTCCACTGTGGTACTCTAATCTGGATGAGGACTGATTGCCGAAGGTGTATCTTTGCTCCTAGGGAGCGTGACTTTAAAATAAGCAAAAAGAGATGGTGACCAAAGGGTAGTTCTGAAGTGAAGACATACCTTGATAGGAGACAAGCAGAGCTAGAGAGAGGAAGAGAGGGAAACTGAGGCACACACATGCAGACTGCTGGAGCTGCTGTTGACCTTCTGGGATTACAGTGGAATCATGAGTGCTGCTTAGTTACTTGGAAAGCCTTGCATAGGGAAATTTCCCTGCTTCTTTACTTTCTTGGGTATCCTTACAATAAACACCATTATACAAGGTAATCTGCATACCTTGTTCTTTGCAACCAAAAAGATCCAAAGACAAGTTGTCTCATGTAATCCGGAGGTTAATTGATAGTTTATTATTCTTTTATTGAAATTATAGTTTCCAACAAAATGCTTACCAGGAGGAATCATTACGTATGTTTTTGTCTTTTTGTTATTAGTGATAGAAACAAAGCATCTAAAATTTCTTCTTGGCATAATGATAAGTAACACCTTTTGAAGATTATTGAGGTTTCTGTTTTTGTTAAATCCATAAAAACATCTAAGAATTATACATCAAAACCTGGTAATGTATTTGTTTCAATAATAACTCTGGAATTAAAAGTTGTGATGTTTGAAATAAGCACAAGATCTCTTAATACTGCAGTGTAAATGTTAAAGAGTGCTACTGTCTGGAAAGGAAGGTCTTCTAGGATTTAGCGTGTATGGAGCTGATATCTGTGATTATAATCAGAACAAACAAGTGGGCTGCTTTTACTGTATTATGTTTGTGTTTTGGAGAAACAATGTCACGGTGCAATTACCTACCCATTTCCAACAAGAGGAATACGGAATCTGGGACTTCTGAGCCCTCTTATTGTCTCTTTCTACTGTAAAATCAGACTATCAAGTTACAGTGAGGTATTTCTAATGAAGCAAAGTACATTCATTCTCACTTCCTTAAAGAGCACTCTGCTAATGCAGTCTCCTTTCTTTAACGTTTCAACCCAAATCGGTGATGACCTTTCTAATGAAACATAAAACCTACAATATGCAACCTTACTAACATATTCTAATATAACTAGGTCACACAAAAGGCTTGTTAAGTTTGCAACGTCTACTTTTGCCTTTACTAGAATTTCTAGTTACATCCAGAGTGCGTCATTCCTTATGGTATCACTGTAATCCTACTCCAAAGAAATAGTTTATTAAATAAAACTTCTAAACACTATCACCCTGTAAAATACATTAGAGTGCTTGATGACTAAAAAATCATGATAGTTAAGAGTAAGAAAATAAGTTTTACATAAGACTGATAGCCATTTTCTATCTTATAATTTATATATTCAAAAACTATTCTATGTATTCTTCAAGAGATATAATTTGATAAATCTGTTAAATACTTTCACATTTAATGCTATTTTGTAGTTGTGCACATAGAATGGTTTTCTCCTGAGGAAGAATTATTTAGAGGGCTTTAAGGATGTCGCCTTCGTGAATAAATATCCACGGGGCCAGTGTCCTGTAATGACCACACTTGTTTACTTGCGGAGTTACTTGTTGAAAACTGACATTCCAGAGTCACCCCCTAGTTCTTCTGAAAAGTTATTAACCATCTGCCCCATATAGGCTTGTCATATATATATGTGTGTGTGTGTGTGTATATATGTGTGTGTGTGTTATATATATGTGTGTATGTGTATATATATATATGTGTGTTATATATATATATAAAACCACCCGAAGATCTCTTAACATAGAGTTCCTATTTTGCATGAGTAAATAGAGAAGGAAATCAAAGCCCTTCAGAATGCAAGCAAGCATCTTCCTCTAGTCTCTTATCTGGCCACACATGGCCACTCAAACTCCAGAGTTTTCTGAAGCTGCTTCCGCAGCAGACCCGAC
>NC_043706.1:84981631-85132253 GCF_006229205.1 Suricata suricatta | reverse complement strand
GGGGGGGGGGGACTCGATGGGAGCGGCCGGGCTCCTGGCAGGCGGGTCGGGGCCGGCTTCACCAGTCGGCCTCCCGTGGATGTTGCTGCAGGCACATCGGCATCTCTTAATGTACTGAAGAAGAAAGGGTACGAGGACAGCAGGGAAGGAAAACCGGGGGGTGGGGAACATATGAAAAATTCACCACATAAATTAGCTGAGCGTCTTGTCTCAAAAACTGACAATTTCATCTGAACGCGAATCCCGGGCTTCTCCTTCAAGTGCCTGGGGGAATTGTATCATGGAACCTACAAGGTAATTATTAAAAATGCATAGATGGTCATGTAGGTACAAAAAATTGGGAAACTTGTCTCCAGAAAAACATTAAAAGGTCTGTATATGTCAATGAATTAGAGTCTGTTTTCTTCTAACAGCTGCTATTTTGGGAATTCCTCTGAGGATGTTTAAAGAGCAAGTTTTGTATATTGAGGTGGCTGCTCCATTGTCGTGGACAGTTGAAACCAGAGTAGGCTATTGAGGGGAGCTAACGGTTTTGGCACTGGTTTTGGGTGTTAAGTATCAACTAACATGTTTATGCCCGCCCTTCAGATGTCCACATACAAAGACCCCTTTCTCTCCCTTCTGGCAAGAATCCAGGCCAATCTTGGAATGCTTAGTCCCCCGCCCATCATTAAGGGCACTGTGTTAATCGTGGGGCTTCATCTCAGAAGCACCCTGGAAAGGAATGCTCACTGACCCACAATATCCACATTTCCGCCTCTGTGGAAATTGCAGGCATATGAACATGGGGTTCTGAAGCAGAACTAAGAAACAATCAAGTTCAAGTTCATTTAAAACTACCTAGAGATTTAATATTTTAATATTTTAGCCAGGCTAAAGGATAGGTTATTGAATTGTTGCAATCATTTAAAACATTTTTGTGTTATATGTATATGGTGTATATGTGTATCTACGATATAAATATGAGATTCTTTCTCACCATTATTTCTACAGATACTGCATACTTTATTCAGTAAGTTGTAGACCAAGTTTTAGGCTGCTAAAAAGATGTCAGCTTGATCTGAAATAATTATGTTCAAGTTGGATTTGATAAATAGATGATAAGCAGGTAGACAGAGAAAACATTACAGCCTTCCTTACAGCTTTAAGCTGAATACTAGAATGTGCCGGTATAACTTAAAAATAAAATTACTTATTTTCTTATCTATTTGGAATTAAAATGATCTAGGCTTCCAGGGCGCCAGGGTGGCTTATTTGGTTAAGCATCTGACTTCAGCTCAGGTCATGATCTCCTGGTTTGGGGGTTCAAGCCCCATTGGACTCTGTGCTGAGAGCTAGCTCAGAGCCTGGAGTCTGTGTCTTCCTCTCTCTCCGACCCTCCCCTGCTTGTGCACTCTCTCTGTCTCTCAAAAATAAATTTAAAAAACATAAAAAAAATAAAATTATCCAGGCTTTTCTGAGACTAAAGATTTTAATGAGTTGTATATTTATTTTATTTAAAAATTTTTTTAAACTTTTATTTTTGAAAGACAGAGAGAGACAGAGCATGAATGGGGGAGGAGCAGAGAGAAAGGAAGACACAGAATCTGAAGCAAGTTCCAGGCTCTGAGCTGGCAGCACAGAGCCTGATGTGGGGCTCAAACCCACAGACCGCAAGATCATGACCAGACCTGAAGTTGGACGCTTAACCGACTGAGCCACCCAGGTGCCCTGAGTTGTATGTTTATGAATTTATTAAAATAAAATCTATTATCAATGGAGTAGAGACACTTGAATCATTCTAGTAAATAATTTGCAAGGCTTTTTTTGGGAAAATATAGAAGAAAGGAGTAAATAGTTTCTTTTGTGAATATTGTGGGTTGGGCATTTTTAACTTGTTATTGGGAGAAGGAGTAAAACATAATCTCACATCTAAAGTTTTAGGGATTTTTATATCATATAAATGATTACTTTTTGCTTAAAATTATGACTTATTTAGGTTACATTTAGAACATTAAGGTTTTTCTCAGATGCTTAATATGTTTGTTTTTATGATTCAAAACTGAGTCTTGACAACCATGATTCTGTTCTCTGCCTCTATGAGTTTTGTTTTGTTTGTTCATTTGTTTTGTTTTTCAGATTCCACATGTAAATGAAATCATACAGTTTTTGTCTTTCTCTGACTCATTTCACTAGGTGTAGTACACTCAGGTTTCATCCATGTTGTCAGAAATGGCAAGATTTTGTATTTTTATGGCCAAGTAGTATTCCACTGTGTATATATATAATATATATTTGTATATATATTTAATTTATTATAAATTATAATACTCTAATATTAAATTATATAACATATTACATATTAACAGATATTACATCTTCTTTTACAGATGGTATCTAGACTTATTGTGGTAATCAATGAAAGTGTCTACAAATATCAAATCATTATGTTGCACACCTGAAACTAATATAATGTTATATCAATTATATTTCACTAAAAAATGAGTCTAGGGACACCTGAGTGGCTCAGTTGGTTGAATGTTCAACTCTAGATTTTGGCTCAGGTCATGATCCCAGGGTCTTGGGACTGAGCCCTACTTCAGGTCCCACTGAGCGTAGAGCCTGCTTAAGATTCTCTCTCTCTCTCTTTCTCTCTCTCTGTTCCCTTCTGCCCCTCCCCTGCTCATGCTCTCTCTTTTTCAAACTAGAAAAAAATTAAAAATAAATCTTGAACCTTTAGAAAAGCAAAAAAATTCTCCCCTACATGCCAACTATTTTACATATTTACACTGTTCAATTTACATTTTTTCTTTCGATATATTAGTGCAAGAAAAGAATAGTAAGGACTAAAATAATTTGTTTACTTCTTTAAAAAGTCCTCACACATTAGTTTTATTTATTACATCCGCAGTTACTTTGCCAGTATGGTGTGTTTTCCTGGGAGCACAGGCACGATTCTTCAGCTCTCAGGCTTCAACTGTGGTTTTAAAAGTCCTTAGAGATGGGACATCTGTCCTGCTTAGTACCGTATGCCTGGCACATAGCTGGCACTCAGTAAATAATTTTTGAATAAATGATTGGATAATGACCTTAGTGATTTATGTGAGTGTGGGAGGCCCCCTCCCCTCCTCTATGACTTCTGCAGAAGTTAGAGCATTTGACAGGCCTACAGCCTGGATCAAGTTCATGAGAATAGGCTATGACTGCTGGATCCTTTGAGATCAGGCTGCTATAACCCTTTGTGCCATTGTTCGGAGTAGTCAGACTTGCCAAGACTCACATCCCTGTTACCACTGTGGAAGGTAAATGCTCTCTACTGGAGAGAAAGGAAGAGCAAGGGAGGCAAGGAAAGGTAGATATATCCATTGTTTTCAGAATTTTCTAATCCATTCAGCTGTTTCTCCACTCTGATCCAACACCCCATTGACTTTAAGGTAACACCTCACCTCTCTTGAATATTTAGTTCTCTGGTGTTTCCAAAGACTTGCTACTCTTTGGCATTACTTCAGATTTTTTGTTTTTTTGGGTTTTTTTTTGGTCCCATGGAACTGCTTCAATTCTGATATCTCATTATCACATGTTCTGACTATAATCCATCATTTTTTCCTTTCTCACTCACAGCCAGATAAGAACCTCCAGTTCCTTGAACCCCTTACCTTCTCCCTTCTCTCTCTTTTCGTTCCTACTTAACCTAGACTTTGTCCTCCATCCCTTTAATTAACCTCTTGCCTACAGCCTTCATTCTGTTGTCCCATTGCTCCATACACAACCCGGGTTCAATCTAGCTCTTTGCCTCTTCCAATCCTACACCAAGATGTCATGCCCACTTGGCAAACTAGAAATTTAGTCA
Source organism: Suricata suricatta (assembly GCF_006229205.1). NCBI lineage: Eukaryota > Metazoa > Chordata > Mammalia > Carnivora > Herpestidae > Suricata > Suricata suricatta. The sequence goes on along the minus strand of NC_043706.1, from coordinate 85,128,424 downwards.
TCACCCTTGACAGTTTTTTTTCCCACTCTCCTCTCCCTTCCCCCCAGGTTCTGTGCTTCTTTCCTAATTACCTCTGAAATTTTTCCTCCTCTCCTGTTGCTCACTGCCATGCCCGTAGGTCAGGTTGCTATTACCTTTCACCCACATAGCTGCACTAGTTAACTGGTCTTCCTCTCCTCAGTCTTTGGTTCCTAATAGCCAGGCTCTGCGCAGCAGCTATAGTGTTCTTCATACATGTCAAATATGATCAAGAAACCTCACTTCTAAAAGGATTTAATGGTTTCTTGGTTAAAGGCAGATTTCAAAGTTTTTAAAGATGGTGTGTCCCTGTGATCTGGCTCCTGTCTGTAGCTCTGATTTTGCCCCCTGCCTCTTGCCTCTCCTTTCTGCAACTCCAGAAGTGCTTTTTTTTTTTTTTAATGTTGCCTATTCCTTTACTGTTCTCTTACCCACCAGCACCATGAAAACCAAGTAGGGTGTTAATTTCTTCTCCCCAGAAAGGTGCTACCTCATTCCCAGGCAGATGAGGGAGACAGGACTTGAGGCTGGGGCCACTGTTAGGGTCTTCCTCCCCCAGCCCAGAGCTAGGGAGGGGAACTGACACAATGAAGGAAGGATAGATGAACAGAGAGGGCCAGAGGAAGTGAGATCATCAAGGGGCTACTCCAAACAAAGGCCCCACTCTTTCCAGTCTTGCCTATAGGGGTAGAAGAGGCATGACTGAGCATCGGAGCCAGGGCGGTGCGTAGCTGGGCCACACCCTTTGTAGGGTGGTCCAATAAACCTCGAGGATTCTCAGCACCACTGGTGCCTGGTGTTTCAAGGCTTCTGTGGCCACAGACACCGTTTGGTCCTCTTTGCTTTGGTTCCCCAACAAGCCAATGGTGAGAGCAAGTGGTAGAAGGGGAAAGCAGACCATACCTTGAGAGGCTGACAGGCTGCCCTCAGTCTTCTATTCCTACTAGCCATGGGTGGAGGCAGCTGGATCCAGGGAGTGGCTAACCCACACATCGGAGATGCTCTTGTTGTACCCCCTGGAAGAGGGCATCTAGATCCCAGAGCAGCCCTACCATGGAGGGGGAAGGGCATGGGTTTCAAGGGCCACCCCCTAGTAGACTGGGCTGGTTGAAGGTGGGCACTGGGGACAGGATGTGAGTGGTAGTGGAGCCAAGGGCATTACTACATGGGGAGTGTAGATGGGCAGTAGGAGGTGGGCAGGTGTCCCCAAAGTGAGTCCCTATGACTCCCACAGATAGTCCCCAGGGGTCTAGGGTTGAGGAATACGGCTCTGTGCTCAGGGGAGAGGGGCCAGGGCTTGACGGTTTCCCTCTGTGAAGTCTCTTTCTGGGCCCAGGGAGGGAGCAGAGGTGTCACAAAGTCATCCCAGAGGGCAGAGGTGGAGTGGGTACCCCCACCGATCCCAGAGCCTGCTGGACCGAGGCTGCTCCGTGGCCCCCCTCCCAGAGGTCCCTTAACAAAGACTTTATGCTGAGGCCCTCACTGGGTGGCGGCTGGGTACTGGGCAGCCAGTAGGGCCAGCCTTGTAGCACTAAGGGTCTAGGTCCTTCCCCAAGGCACTGCTCTGCTAGTGCCGGCAGGGCCGAGTTCTGCAGCCACAGAGCCTCTACCACAATCAAGCTCATGTCTACTGCCTAGTAGTTGCCTTTGGCCTGGGGCTCTCAGGGTCTTTAAGTACCTTGCAGAAGCAGCCAAAGCAAAGAGGAGGCGTTGTGGTGAATGGAATGCTCCCAGCCCACCTAGTCACCCCAGTAGCTGAGGAACCCAGCCTGAACCTAATAATGATCTGGGCCACTTTCAGCCTGCAGGAGGGTGTGGCCTGTATCACCCAGACAATCATGGCCAAGTAGGTGTAGATATAGGTGGGTTGTCATGCCTCAGGTATTCTTCCTTTTGGGAGGCTGGGAGGATGACTCCTATGAAGGAAGCCCCAGGCGTGGGTTGCTGCAGAACCCCACGCAGAGGAGGTGAGCCACTTGGGACCTGGCCCCTGGAGGCTGCAAGGCAGTGGGGCAGTGTGGTGAGGCAGAGCTGGGGGTCTGGGGCTGTCAGCAGTGCTTTTCAGTCCCTCAAATGCTCCATGCACTCTCTTCCTTTTGACAATTTTCTCTTTTTCACCCTCCTCTTTACCTTCTCACATCCAACTTTATTTCTCCTGGTGACTTCCTATTTCTCTTTCCAGTTTTTGCTTACTACTTCAAGGAATTCTTCCCTGAGATTCCCTCTCCCTCCAAAAACAATCAGACTTACGCACACTACATCTCCTCTAGGCGAATGCTTAGAATACTGTATTTTAATTGCTTATTTATCTATATCTCCCACTGTTTCATGAAATCCATAAGAAAGAGGACTCTATCCGCCTTGTTCGTTGTTGTGCTTAGGACAAGACTTATAGTATACTAAATGGTTAAACCATTATTTGCAGCAGAGTGTAGAGTGATGGTCAGGTAACTGAACAGGAACCAAACTGCCTCGGTTCAAATTTTGAGGCTGCCAATTATTTGCTTGGATAATCTTGGATAAATTAACTACCTCCCCACATCTAGCTTTCTTATCTGTAAGATGGGGATTATAGCAGTGGTCACCTCATATGGTTGTTGTGAGCACTAAATTAATACATGTAAAGTGTTTAGAACAACACCTGGCACATGGTAAGCACTCAACTGACTACTGATTTGTCAAAACATTTAATAGGGCCGTTACAAAATAATGGAAATCTATCTGTCTATCCATCTATCATCTGTCCATCTACATCTACAGATATATCTAGCTGAAAATGGCCATATCTTTGCACACCTTTATGAACCAGCTGCACATGTTAAATTGGAACTGTGATTCAGTCAGTTGAACATGCTTCCCATTTGAATAATAGAAACATCAGTCTGGATTTTGTGATGACGAGAGCACAATGATGGACCCTTCTACACATTAACCTGTGCTGCTGATCTCACCCAGCACTGCCAGGAGGGAATCTGGCCATCACACTGGCCGTGTCTGCCTTTATATCCATCTCTAAAACCTGGAATTCTCAGGGTTACTGGGTTTTCAAATGAGAGCTGTCCTTAATTTTTAGAGGCTTAAGGTGGTCCTTCATTTACACAGCATGACCTGAGGTGGAAGCAGTCACACTCTTTTTTCCCAAGAAGAAGGGGATTTCCAACCATCTTTTATCAACAAGAAAATAGAAGCTTAGAAAGGCCTAGTGATTTTTCCAGAGATACATATCAGTTAATACTAAAACCAGGAATAAAGAACCAGTGTTCCATGGCTCTCTCTTGAATTCACAATAAAACAGTATATTATTAGGAAAGGAAATCTCAAGTATGAGAACATAAAATATGGTATTCTTTTTGATATTAGAGCCATGAATTTATGCTGCACTGGTCCAATTTTCTTATAATGTGAACAGAATGAATAAAAAGAGGTCCTCCAATATGTGTATGTATGTCTGTACACACATGTATGTCTCCCTCTCTTTCTCTCTCTCTCTGCACCCCCATCCATCATCTGTCTATCTATCTATCTATCTATCTATCTATCTATCTATCTATCTATCTATCATCTATTATATTGTCTGTCCAAATAAAATGAAGCATTATAGAAGACATTAGATAACAGTTGCTAGTTCTTCTAGTTGTGTTGAGGTCAGACCTTTGTTCAGTTTGAAGTTCATCTCTTTGGAGAGTGAGGTAAAAATCTTTTGTGTCTTTGATGGCCCGCAGACTTAAATCCCGGATTCTGCTATGTAAGCGGCACTCATTTCCTTCTCTCCTTTTTATCCTGTCCGTCTGCTACAATGCACTCTTCACCCCAGAGGACATTGCTTCCTAATTGCTTTCTCATTGGTCTTTGGCAGTCTAGTTTCTGGTCATTTCATTCTACATATAAAATGACAAAAGTCACCTGTGGTCTTCTGACCTTTTCTTAGCAGTGATTCACCTTGAAATTTCTTTCTAGGTAATGCTGTCCATCAAGTCTACATTGTTGAAACATACTCCTTCTCTGGTGGCAAGGACCCTGATCTTATCTGGGTCATATTATCCTGGTTTTGTCCTTCTTAGCTTCCTCCATTGGCTCCACTTCCTTCTTGCACGTTTGACAAGATTCACCAAATTGAAGCATCTTCTTTTTCTTCTCGAACTTCTGCCCTTGGAGCATTTCATTCTCTTCCACAATTTGTGCTGAGCTTCTTGAAAGGAGGAATTCTGTCATTCTTGTTTCTATTCTTTGTATTGGCACAATACCTGGGTTATGGTAGGTGCGCAAAGAAGTTTGTTACCTTGAACTTAAGCTGTGCAGAGGATTCCAAAATTTAAATCAATAACGGACTTTCTCACCTTTGAGTTCCGATGCCATTATCTACTTTCTGTGCATTTCCAATAATAATAAAAATAGTTACTGTAATGAAGCACCAGTTGTGGGTTAGTTAGCTTGCTAGGTAATCTCAATACGTCATTTGTACTCTATGCAACCCTCCAAGGTACACATTATCATCAGCACTTGATGTAGGAGAAAAGCAACATCTCCTTGGATATCTAGTGAGCATCTGAAACTTAGAGCCAGTAAAGAACCCTTGCCCCAAATCTTCTCTTATCTAGTTTTGCCCATCTTGGGAAGCAGCACTCTAATCATGCAGTTATTCTCCACTCAGTGCTTCACTTTCCCACCCCTGATCCACTAACATGTCTAGTTGACTACAAAAAGTACTTGTAGTCTGTCTGGTTTTCTTCATTTCCCAGCTTGGGGCATCATCATCTTTTCTAAACCAGGGCAAGAGCCTCCTAACTGGGCTTTCCTTCCATTCCCCTGCTTGCTCTTCTCCACACAGTGGCCCGTGGTCCTTTAATCAGATCATGTTACAGGAGTCATTACATCCTGCTGTGGCTGCAAAAACTACTTACGGATGTGATTTGATGGTATCGGCAGTGTGGCTGCACTCGTGCTCTACTTTAAGACAACTGTTTGAAAATTTAAGTTAGCTAAAAATATAAACTGAGGATTGACTCACCTACAAAAAGATTTACATCTACATCTATAAGCAAACCTAAGAAATGATTATTTTCTTAGACAATTTTATACCTTAAAAGAACACAGTCTTTCTTTAAACAGCAGGTACTTAAAATATTAGCTCCTTTACCATAATTTATTTACAAAACACTTTGAAGGAGTATACTGAATACATATTGTGAGGAACGTGCATACCCACATATGGACAATGTATGATGCTTCTTAAGTTTTATTATCCTATTCAAACAAGTGCAAAATAATCTCTCTTATAATATTTGTATTGTCTATAATTTTGATTTTCATTGAAATCTGACTAGTGCAAGAACAAGCAACCAAAGAGAGAAGTGAGGTAGCCGAGGGAGCTGTCATTCCTGGTTCGTGGTTCTGGCTTTTAAATTGCTATTATGCATTTGGGATCAAATTAGCTGGTGTTGGCTGTGAGATTCGGTAGATGTCACCGGCTCTGTTGTTTCTGGACTCAGGTACTCTTATCCAGAAAGCAAATACTCGGTTACTAAATATAAGCCCTGTATATCTTGATGCAGTGTTACAGTGCATAAAACTTTCTCGTACACCTAGATTCATGTTCAAGTCTTTGAACAAGTATTTTAAAAAATCCAGTTATTGTTCTATTAGAAGAATATGACTTTTAATGGTTATCAGTGATTTATCAGTAATGCACATATTCATCTTTCTTTTAATTAGTGGAGACAAGTTGCAAGCTGAGAATTGTGATAATGTCTGCTTAACTGGTGCAATTTCCACTGAAAAATATTTACCTATTTGTTAAATGATCTGAACTTGCTCTCATGGAAAAACAAGTGTGGAAAAATGCCTAAACTTTTTCTACATAGAAGTGTTTTTTCAGAGTATGTTTGTTTGTAATTTGCTCTTCAGTGTTTTCTGAAGTTTGTATGTTTAAGAAATTATTGACTTTGGTGGAGAATTTGTTGCTTAGAACACCTCTTTGTTGATTATTTGCAAATAATATAGTTACTACTCAACTAATAAAATAATCATATTTTAAACTACCATTAATGGGAGGGAAAATGAAATATGAGGAACTTTTCATTTAAGTCTCCATCAAGAGTAAGATTACATTCTGGAAATGTATGCTCAGATTTTTTATTTTGCTTAAAATTTTCTCATTTATTCCCCCTTTTCTTTTCCTTCTTCCCTTCTTTGCGGACTTCTCTTCCTCATGTCAGCTCTTATAGCCAAGGGATACAGCCTAGGTGATCTCTTTTTCCACATCTGCATGAAATTTATCATCACTGCTAGGTTCACTCCCTTCCTTGGCTCCAACTGTGCCCATGACAATAGCAAGCACATTTATATCTTTATGCTTTACCTCTCCTCAACATCTGAACTGTTTTTCTAGGAGTAACTCAAACTCAAAATGTCCCAAAGTGAACTTACTAACATACTTAATTAAACTTCCTCTTCTTATGTGTCTATCTTGGTTAATGCTTGGCAAAGGGACTCACCATCTCCCCTATGACTCAGACTAGAAACTATGTCATCCTGGACACGATCTCCATCTCACCCTCTACCACATGTTCCCAGGATCACCAACCCTGTAAATGCTATGGCTAAGTGTCTTTTTGTTCTATTTCTTGCTGCACAGACTCCTCATCTGATGAAAATCCTCACCATGTCTTGCCTGTGCTTTAGCAATAAAATCTTACTTAACAGGTCTACTTGCCTCCAGCTGTCTTGGTCTTCAACCCCTTCTTTATGCTGACATTAGGGTAACCAATACCAGATTTCCATAACCAAAATCTGATTGTGTTATTTCTCTGCCTTGAAACCTCTGATGGTCATACTCTATCAAGTTCAAACACTGTTGCAGGATGTATAAAGTCCTTCACAACTTGACTTATGAGATGCCATATAATGGTTAGGACTGTGCTATAACAGTGATTAGTCAACAATTCTGTATTATTATCATTACTTTTAAAAATTGAGGTCAAATTGGTATCTAACAATATATTCATTTCAGATGTGCAAACTAATGATTTGCTATTTGCCACATTACAAGGTAATCACCCCAATTAGTTTAGTTACCATCTATCACTGTACAATGACCCACTTTACCCTTTTTTACCTACCCCCCAAACCTCTCCCCTCTGATAACCACCAATCTTTTCTCTGTATCTATGAGTTTTGTTTTGTTTGTTCATGTGTCTTGTTTTTTAGATTACACATGCTAAGTAAAATATAAAGGTATTTGCCTTTCTCTGACTTATTTCACTTAACATTATACCCTCAAGATCCATCCATGTTGTAGCAAATGGCAAGATATTCTTTATTATGGCTGAGTAGTAGTTAATTGTATGCATACTACATCTTCATTATCTATTCATCCACTGATGGACACTTAGGTTATTTCCATATCTTGGCTATTGTAAATAATGTTGCAAAGGGAATAGTGGTGTTTTAAATTAGTGTTTTTGTTATCTTCAGATAAATACCCAGAAGTGGAGTAGCTGGATCATGTGGCAGATCTACTTGTAATTTTTGGAGGAAACTCATAAGGTTTTCCATAGTCACTGCACCAACTTACATCCCCATCAATAGTGTACAAGGGTCCCCTTTTCTCCATATCTTCTCCAACACCTATTATTTCTTGTCTTTTTTTTATCATAACTATTCTGACAGGTGTAGTCTCTGATAGTGATGCTGACCATCTTTTCATGTGTCTGTTGGCTACTTGTATGTCTTTGGAAAAATGTATATATAGATCCTATGCCCGTTGTTTTAAACTAGGTTGTTTGTTGTTGCCATGCACTGAAGAGAAAAGTTCTCAGACACTAAACTGAGAGCACGTGCAGGGCTGCCTCTGCCAGAGAAACAGCAGCAGCGGCAAACTGCACATGAACTTTATTTCATGTTCGTCAGGTTTAAACAGCAAAGAGTGTTAAAGCATGGGAGGAAAACACAAGGAGCCTCTAGACATAGACCAAACACACATCTGGGGCTTATGGGAAAGCATACAGGGAAGATGTGCAGTTTCAAGGACTGCTAAGCAATCGCAGTGGGTCTGTCTCCTAACTGGCTCCCGGGAGATCATGGGGGCTCTGTTCCCAGGGTGCTATCGCGTCCAACAGCTTTGGGACCACAACATTGCTGATGTTTCAGCAATTACCCCATTCGCTTTCCTAGGGCTTACAGTATACTCTCTAGAAATAACTCCACAGTGTGTTTTTTTGCTATTGAGCTGTTTGAATTCTTTGTATACTTTGGATATTAACCCTTTATTGGATATATGATTTGCAAATATATATCCCATTCACTAGGTTCCCTTTATTTCCATTTTGTTGATAGTTTTGTCTGCTGTGCAGAAGCTTTTTAGTTTGATGTTGTCTCACTTGTTTATTTTTGCTTTTGTTTCCATTGCTTTTGGAGTCAGATCAAAAAATTCAATACCAAGACTGATATCACAAAACTTACTGTCTGTATTTCCTTCCAGACGTTTTTTACATTCAAGTTGTTAATTCTTTTTGAGTTAATTTTTGTGTACAAAACAGTGGTCTAGTTTCATTCTTTTGCATGTGGCCATCTAGTTTTTCCAGCACCATCTATTGAAGTGACTGTCCTTTCCTATTGTATATCCTTGGCTCCTTTGTCATAAGTGAATTGACCATGCATGTGTAGATTTATTTCTGGACTTTTAATTTTGTTCCATTTGAATTGATCTATATGTCTATTTTTATGCCCGTACCATACTGTTTTGATTACTAAAGATTTGTAATATAGTTTGAGATCCAGGAGCGTGATACCTCCACCTTTGTTCTTCTTCCTTAAGATTACTTTGGCTATTCAGGGTCTTTTGTGGTTCCATACAAATTTTAGAATTGTCTATTCTAGTTCTGTGAGAAATGCTGTTGAAATTTTAATAGTGACTGCACTGAATCTGTAGATTGCTTAGGGTAGCATGGACATTTTAACAATATTAATTCTTTCAATTCATGAACGCAAAATGTCTTTCCACTTGTTTGTCTTCTCAGTTTCTTTCATTAATGTCTTAGAGTTTTCAGTGTGTCAGTCTTTCACCTTCTAGTTAAATTTATTCCTAGACATTTTATTCTTTTTGACACAGTTATGAATGAGGTAGTTTTCTTAATTTCTCTTTCTGATAGTTTGTTATTAGTGCACAGAAACACAAAAAACATCTCTGTATATTGATTTTTGTATCCTGCAGCTTTCCTGAATTCATTTATTTGTGCTAAGAGTTTTTTGGTGGAGTCCTTAGGATTTTTTTATATATAGTATCATGATATTGCAAATAGTGACAATTTTAATTTCTTCCTTTCCAGTTTGTATGCTTTCTATTTCTTTTTCTTGCCTAATTGACATGGGTAGGACTTCCAATACTCTGTTGAATAAAAGTGGCAATAGTGGACATCTATATTTTGTTGCTGATTTTTTGTTCCATTGAGTGTGATGTTAGCTGTGAGTTTGTCCTATATGGCCTTTATTATGTTGATTAGGTTCCTTTATGTTTACTTTGTTGAGTGCTTTTATCAGGAAGGGGTGTTGAATTTTGTCAAATGCTTTTTATGAATCTATTGAGATGATTGTATATTTTTTATCCTTCATTTTGCCAATGTGGTGTATCACAACAATTCATTTGCAGAGGTTGAACAATCCTTGTATCCCTGGCATGAATCCCATGGTGTGTAGTCCTGTTAATGTATAGTTGAATTTGGTTTCTTAATATTATGTTGGGATGTTTTGCTTTTTGTCCATTAAGCATATTGGCCTGATTTTCTTTTTCTGTAGTGTCCTTGTCTGGTTTTGGTACTAGAGTAAATGATGACCTCATAAAAATGAATTGGGAAGTGTTCCTTCCTCTTTAGTTTTTTTAAGGAGTTTGAGAAAGACAGGTATTAAATCTTTGAGTGTTTGGCAAAATTACCCAGTGAAATTATCTGGTCCTTGATTATAGTTTGTTGATAGGTTTTTGGTTACTGAGCAGTCTCCTTACTACTAATCAGTCTATTCAGATTTCCTATTTCTTCATGATTCAGTCTTGGAAGACTGAATGTTTCTAGGAGTTTATCTATTTCTTCTATGTTGTCCAGTTTGTTGATGTATAATTATAAACAGTAGTTTCTTATGATACTTTGTACTTTTGTGGTTCAGTTGTAACTTTTCTTTCATTCTTAATTTTATATTTTTGAGCCTTCTCCATTATTTCTTGGTGAGTCTAATTAAGTTTGTCAATTTTGTTTATCCTTTCGAAGAACCAGTTCTTAGTTTCATTGATCTTTTCTATTGTCTTTTTAATCTCTTTTTCACTTGTTTCTGCTCTTACCTTTGTTATTTCCGTCCTTCTTCTAACTTTGGACTTTATTTGTTCTAGATATAAAGTTAAGTTGTTTATTTTAGATTTTTCTTGTTCTTGAGGAAGGACTGTATCACTATGAACTTCCCTTTAGAACTGCTTTTGCTGCATCCTGAAGATTTTGGACTGTTGTATTTCCATTTTCATTCATGAAATGATGTCATCGTTGACTCACTTGTTGTTCAGTAGCTTGTTGTTCCATCTTTCCACAATTGTGTTTTTCTTCCAGTTTTCTTCTTAAAATTGATTTCCAGTTTCAAACTATTATGGTTGGAAAAGATAGTTGATATGATTTCAGTCTTCTTAAATTTATTGAGCCTTCTTTTGTTGCCTAACGTGATCTACCCTGGAGAATATTGAACATGCACTTGAGAAGAATGTGTCTTTTGCTGCTTTTGGGTGGAATGTTTCTTATATATCTATTAAGTTTATCTGGTCTAAAGTGTCACTTAAAGCTGTGTTTTTTAATTGATTTTCTGCTGGATGATCTATCCCATGATGTAAGTGGGTGCTAAAGTCCCCTACTATTATTGTATTGCTCTCTTATTCTCCTTAGTTCTGATATTTGTTTTATATATTTATGTTATAACAATTTTGTATAATGAACTTCAAAGTTGCTAAGAGGCTAGATCTTAAATTTTCCCACTACAGAAAAGAAATGATAATCATGTGATGTGGCAGAGGTGTTAGCTAATGCTATGGTAGTAATCATTGTAATACATAAATGTATGAATCAACACATTTTCCTTAAATTTGCACAATGTAATATGTCAATTATATATTATTAGTAATAAAAAATGTGATGGAGTCTGGATATCTAGGTTTGTATGTCAGTGTTGCCCAACTGAAACCTTAGGTATATTATTTAACTTACCCAAATCTCAATTTTCTCATGGGGTTAAATTTGGGTTATTTTGAAAAGTATTTTGAGGATGAAATGAGTTACTTCATGTCAGGTGCTTTGAAGAGTAAATGTTGGCTAAATAATGTTACATAAATAAAAAACCCTTCTTCCACGTGCATATGGAATTTCACTGTTTACCAAACAAGCCACATATTGTTTTGCCTTTGGAAATTTGCATGTGGAGTTGTTCTGTTCAAGAAGCAACCTCAATGTCCTTTCTCTTGTGAAATTTTCTTTCAGACAGGCTAAATGCATGACTCCTTTCTCGATGTTTCAGTGGGGCCTCATAAAAACCTTTATTACAGCCCCTGTTGAATTGTTTTGCAATTGTTTATGTGTGTGTGTCCTCGAATAGACTCTTGGAGTAGATGATCTTATTCATCTTTTTATTTCCCTCAGTGCCTATCACATAAAAAGTGTTCAATAAACATTTGTTAAAGGAATGGATTAATTGTGGCACTCTCCTCTTTTGGACTGGTGTTGTTTCAGTACCATAAAAGATTTTTGTTTTTCTAAAAGACAATCGTATTCCAAAGGGAGATTTAATAATTTTGTGACTTGAAAAAATCCACAATTTGTTTAATATGAACATTTTTTTTCTCTGAGAACTTCTATCTTGCTGATGTGAGCAAAATGAATACAGTGTTACCCTGGTTAAAATTAGGTTAAATTAGGCTTTATTTAGTTTGTATTTGGAAAATATGAAATATCAGACATAAAATGTTAAAGGAAAATTCATTTTCTTCTCTTGCATAATACTTTTGATGCACTATTGCCCTTTTACATTCAAAACTTGTTGATAACCAGGACAGTTGCTCAGCACCAGTTAGCTATTGTGAGAATTGTTGAGTCTAATCTTGCCAATTTTAGCAGTATGGCTGAACTGGACCAAAATGTCTAAGTAGGTGAAGCTTGGAGTTTTAAGCCTTCACTCCCTGCCCCTCTCTCCCTCTGGGGTCCTATGCGCTCATGATATCTGCCTTTTCCAGCCTGGACTCCAGCCACCCTTCTCAGGACTCCTTCTACATGCCTTTCCCGTACCCCCACTCTCCCCGTCTCTGGAAAATTAGTGATTATTGCACCCAGTCCCAGATGGACCTGAGTTCTTCTGATCCCATGTCCAGTAAATAATCTGCACTGCTACATCTAGAAAGCAAGCTTTGGCCCAGAGGAGATACTTCATGGTGGCAATAACATAGCCTTTACCAGGACCCTGTAAGAGATCTTTGATTAATGAAGAGCCCCTCCAAATCCCCTCATTGGGGTAAAGGACCTCTTGCATGCCAGGGCTCTCAACAGTCATCAGAAACCAGAATGAAAAAGCAATAATTCTTTCTTTCATTGTGGTGTTGTCAGAGGGGCATAGACTATGAGGTCAAGAAGACTTGGGTTTGTACTTTCTCCCCAAAAGTTTGGTTATGGTTGTCATTGCATGACTTCTTTCCCAGTGTCAATTTCTAGCTGTAAAATGGGAATGATGCCACTCTCTAGGAAGCATTTTTGTAATGGATAAATGAAATGATGTTGGTCAACTGCTTAGAAATGGGCCTGGCATGCAGGAGTCATCAATAAAGGACATAACTATTAATATTTTCACGTGCTCAAACTTTAATTGATGGTTAACTTCATCCTAGCTATTATGTTAATAACTGAGACTTCAGGTAATCTCGTATCTTTATTTTAGCCTAAATTTTTGAGCTTATCTGTACTCAAACCCTTTAAACACTTTCCTCAAATAGTTTTCCACCTTGTGGTTAGGATCAATTCCCACTGGGAAGAGAGTTGAGAATGGAAAAGAACAAAACTGTCATTAGGACACAGAATTGATAGCCTGTCCCAGAATGCAGTGTGCCACCGTGAAAATGATTTAGAGACTATGAATCTGCCAAAGTTAATCAAGGAGTATTAATAGCTTGTTGAAACCCCTTATATTTAAGGGGAGAGGAGAAGAAGAGATAGGGGATAAAAGGAGGCATTCAGTAGTGAAGTGTTCAAAAACAGAAATGTGAAAAGATGATAATATTTAGTTTGGATGGTCAGGTCCAAAACAGTGTGAGTTGTTTCTAGGTTCCATGCTGGCCCCTTTTCCTCTTGGAGCAGCTCACCTGAATCACTTTTTAAAAAACATAGTAAAGGTTCAAAAGGTAGAGTAAGAATTTTTCTTTAATTTTTTAAATGTTTTTTATTTACTTTTGAGAGATGGTGTAAGCAGGGGAGGGTCAGAAAGAGAGGGAGATACAGAATCTGAAACAGGTTCCAGGCTCTGAGCTAGCTGTCAGCACAGAGCCCGATGCAGGGCTCGAACCCACAAACCGTGAAATCATGACCTGAGACGAAGTCAGACACTCAACCGACTGAGCCACCCCGGTGCCCCTAGAGTAAGAATTTTTAACTTGGGCCACAAACAGTTTCCAGGAGCACTGGAGAGCCTATTCTTTGAGAAGTATCAAATCCGGATCATTAACATAGCATCTTTAAGCACGTTTTCTAGAAATTAAGAATATTTGATCACTGAGATTCACTGGAACAATCTTTGCTCCTTACCTACACAATTTCAATGGCTGAGTCTGCTGTACATGTTAATAGCGCATGTTGCTTATATCTCTGCAAGTAGAATGTGTTTGATAGCCCCTCCTACACCTTTGATTAGCTCTCAGTTGCTTGAAGGCTATAATTCAGGGATCATTCAGGGATGCAGTCACTGTCAGAAGACTGAGCAGTGTCCTCCAGGGGAAAGCTGCCAAGTTTCTTTTTGGATGAATTTCTTCAGCAAAGATTTCAGTAGTCATATTTATGGATAATTGCATTACTCTTCTCCATTTATTTCACTATTGGACCAATAAACATCTTTTCCTGAAATGGACTGTGTAATATAGCTTTTGCTATATCCTTTTACTATTGTGAGTTTGGTGGTCAAGCCGTATGCACTGAAGTTGATATTAATGATGATGGGATCAGATTAAGTATAAGTGTAATTTTTAATTTATCACAGTTACTTCATTCAAGCTTAATGGTAATTGGCAAGTTGTGAAAAATGCTTGATAGTATTACATAAAGCAAAAACTTTATGTCCTTGCACAGCCAGAATTTACATGACAATGTAACCAAATAGTGAATGATGAATTGGTAATGAATATATCCAAATTTTCAGGTAAGATTTTAACTTCAATTTAAGCAGTTTTGCATTATATGAAATAAATAGTATATAGCTTAAATCAACTTTTATTTTTATAAAAAAATTTTAATGTTTATTTATTATTGAGAGACAGAGAGAGACAGAGCATGAGCATGGGAGGGACAGAGAGAAGGGGAGAAATAGAATCTGAAGCAGGCTCCAAGTTCTGAGCTGTCAGCACAGAGCCCAATGCAGGGCTTGAACTCACAGAGTGCAAGATCATGACCTGAGCTGAAGTTGGATGCTTAACCAATTGAGCCACCCAGGCGCCCTTTAAACAACTTTTAAATTATTCACATATTATTTAGAACAAATGATCTAAAGTAGTGCTTCTCAAACTTAAGTGTGCATTAGCATTGCTTGGAGACCTTGTTAAAAGATGGCTGTCCCTCCCTTTTCTCAGTCCTTCTGACCACTACCTCCCCAGCTCCCCCTGGAGGTTGATTCAGTTGGTTTAGGGCGGGCCTGAGAATTTACACTTAGAGCAGCGTCCAATGAGGCTGCTGCTGCTCGTTGTGACCCACACTTTGAGAGCCACTGATCCAGAGACTGTGGTGTAAGAGAGAGAGAGCCTTAAGAAATGGATTTTATATCATTGGCCTCTCTACATGCATACTGTGTAACTTTACATGGATTTCTTTTGGCGGGAGTGTCTTATATTTTCATTGATGAAATAAGGATAAGAATGTTTGTTTTGCCCACTTCCCATGGATGGGAGGATCAAAGACCACTCTTTGAGTAAATACAGGACAGTATTAGCATTGACACAGAGTAGGAGTTTCTTGATGGAAACATTGGCGCTTCTCAGGCTATTATTTACAAAAGGGTACTTTGAATTAATTGAGAAGAACTGTATTGTAGAATGGGAATTCAAACCTCTCCGTTTTCTAAGAGTTGTCTTAATTTACATGCTGCATAAATAGTAATATTTGTAGAGAACCTCAGGACTCCAATACATAATCAGGTCAGAGGCGCTGATTACAGAGACAATAAATTAATCTTCTTTTAGTACTAATTAGCATAGAAACTTGGTTCTGAGTCTGCATTTACTTAAGAAGACCTACATCTTTTCCTTTTCCTTCTTTTACTCATCCAGAAAGCACTTAGGAGGGCCCACTGTGTGTTGGGCACTGTGCTGGAAGTGAGGTTAAGGGGATGCGCTTGTTGTGTTCATGGTCTTTAACAATACTTATCACTCAAAGTAGTAAATGGTACACAGAGGAGTGTACTAAGCCGTGCAGGAGGAGCACAGAGCAGGGAAGACCTGATTCTGCCTGAAGGGGTCAGGGAAGGCTTCCAGTTAATGTTGCTTTCTTTCTAAAAAGCGAATGTACAGAGCTATCTCGGAGGCAGTTTCAAAGGCAGTCAAATGTATCACCCTCATAATCCAAAGGAAGGAGGAGAGATGACAAGAATGTGGTATTTATTTAAGGAAAACAAACACTTAATGGCAAGATATGTTTCCTTACATTTTAAAAGCTCTTGCTTTTGAAGATCAAGTAGTTTCAATCATTCATTCACTCACCCACCCATTCACCCAGTCTCTATTTCTGAGCATTTAAGGGCTTATCAAAGCATTAAAATGAAATCCCAATGCATTGTCATGACTAGTAAGGTCATGCACAAGCTGCCATGATATGGCAAAAGATGGTCACTGCCTCTCTCACCTCCTGCCACTTAGCTCTGTGCTCTCTTGAACTACGTGTTGCCTCCTGATTCTTTACCAACCACAATCTCAATGCCTTTGCATTTTGTTGTTTCTTCTACCTGGCTCGTTGCATGACAAACTCTTCGCATGCTTCTGATCTCAGTGTACATGTCTCCTCCTCAAGATGTCTTTCCTGCTCATCAAATCTGAGATCCATCTCCCTCATTCCCATAATCCCCCATCAGACCACTCTATCCTGCTCCACTGTAGCAGCTCACTGGTTTAAATGATATGTTGGTTTGCTACTTCGTTATCCACCTACTCTGTTCTGTTTGTCTCCACTGTCAATCACAATGCTTTTTGTACAGAAGAGGTTTTTAATACCCATTTGTAGACTGAATAAATATTTGTAGAATGCTTGCCAGGATTGGAAAGGTGATCACCTGAGATAACACTGATAACTTTTTGCGGGGCTGGACTGCACAATGAAGAGTAAACTAACAGATCCTCAAACAGGGGCTCCATTTTCCAAGTGGTGAGACTGGGGTTTCTGAGCTTCTTCCCTAGGGCTTGGCTCCCAGTAGGAGCAAAGGGGACCCTCCTGTTAGCAGCCTGTTGTCACTTCTTTGCCTCATTAAGCAACCAGTGTCCCTCTTGTAAGTGTTGCTGCTATACATTTGGGTAAATAGTCTGGAGGGATCACTAGGATTCTACTGAGTGTTAAGACTTTCCTCTCAGGTTACCAAACCAGCATGAACTTTTCTTTAGCATACAAAGGGCATTACATTAGAATAAGTAGGCAGATGCTTCAGAATCTGTGTCTCTCTCTCTCTCTCTGCCCCTCCCCTGCTCAGCTTTGTTTCTCTGTCTCTCAAAAATAAATAAATGTTAAAACAATTTATAAAAATGTTTCTTAAAAAAAGAATAAGTAGGCAGGTAGGCTATGTTACATTTTAACTCAATTCAAGGAGATTTGTTTTTTTTAAAACAATGTCTTGCCTTTAGTCCTTACCTTGGAGGTAATGAAAAAGAATAAAGGTTTTTTTTTTAAATTTTTAATGTTTTATTTATTTTTGATACAGAGACAGAGCATAAGAAGGGGAGGGGCAGAGAGAGAAGGAGACACAGAATCCGAAGCAGGCTCCAGGCTCTGAGCTAGCTGTCAGCACAGAGCTTGACGCGGGGCTCGAACCCACGTACGTGAGATCTGACCTGAGCCGAAGTCGGTCGCTTAACTGACTGAGCCACCCAGGCGCACCAGAATAAATGTTTTTGATATATAGTCCCTGTCCTTAAGAAGCTTCCAGCTTAGATGAAGAGACAGGGAGTATGGTTAAGTGATTGGTAAATCAAACTGTGGAGCAATTTGTAACTGTAAACTGTGATGCACACATTGGGCTTTGAATGCTTTAGGACTAAATGTTATATACTCATTAAAAGGTTTTATGTCTATTAGAAAATAGCCATGGTCTCTGATGTGAAAGACCTCCTGGTCTAAATGAAGGAAGTGTTGTCCAGTAGAACTTTATGCAGTAATGGAAATATTTTATAATCTGTACTGCCCAGTAAGGTAGCCACCAACCACACATGGCTTTTGAGCACTTGAAATGTGGTTAGTGTGACTGGGGAACTGGATTTTTAATTTAACTTAAGCTAAATTTAAATAGGCACATATGGCTGGTGGCCACTGTATTCAATAGTACAGGTCTATGGGGAAGGACAGAATTTGTGTCCACTGGAAGATTCAGTAGAACCAATACTAGATATGCCTTGTATAAAATAATTTTTTATGATTAAATAGTAATTTATCAGGGGTAGTGCTGTGGCACAATATGTGTTTGTTATCATAAAATAATAATTCTAAATAATATATTTGGGCCATCTGTAGCACCTTTAAAAAGAGGTGGCTTAAAGGAATGTTTGTTTCTATTTTTAAAGCATGTGTTCTTGAAAATGCTCTATTTCTTGAGTTTGCAAACTTTGGTGCTGAGACTTCTATAATTTTCAAATGATTGTGATGACAGAAGGAAAAAAGTAATTGGAATTGTAGCTGAAGTGGGTACTCTGCAGAATTTTCTTTCACTAATTTAAATAAATCAACATCTTTCCTTGTATGTAAAAATTTTGAAATAAATGCAAAATTGTCTTAAGAAAGGGCTCATAAATATCCATGTACTTTTTGGATATCATTTAGTTAAAGGGCATGAGAGAGAGAAAGAGAGAGAGAGAGAGGGAGAGATTGGCAGGGAGGAGGAAGCTATATAAAGCATAGCTTTTCAGCAAAATTTGGGAATAGTCTGTAAAGTTAGAGGAACTGTCAAAGACATAATATGCATAATCCATTCATCCAACAAGTGTAACCCAGATCAATCACCCACTAGAATCTAATCAGTCACCCAAAAGACACAATCATTCAACAGCTCTGCCCACTTCACCCACCAATATCTTCCAATCTTGCCTGAACTCCCACAGAATATTGAGCAACTGTGACTCATTTCTGCAAAATATTCTTACCAACTGGCATTAACTCAGGAACCCAAGGGTCTTAGAGTATTAAAAGCTTTCTGCAAACGAAAAACCCAGCCAACCCACCAAATAAAACCTGCCCGGCATGGCAATCCAAAATTACCATATGAGAAAATGGACGCAGTTTTATCTGGACAGATTGGAATAACTTTCCTCCTGTTTTGCAAAAATAAAAGAGCAATGAGATTTTGAAGAATGATCCCAATTGTAGTTATAACAAATGGTATGCCTGGTCTGACTTCTGATCACTGGGTTTTAAATGCTTTTTTGAGATTTGCCCACAAACGAGGGTCCTTCATCTGGTCTTATTGGATCAGCTTTGGAAAGAAAATGCAGTGAGACTTCATGGCCCTGGTAGAATTAGTTTGTTTTGGGGTGGAATGGCCTTTCAGTACGCCCTTAAGTTCTGCTCAAGAGCATTTATCTGATTTTTTAAAAACTGTATAGAGTCAGTAGAAGAAATCCATGATTCTGGAAAAAGTATCAAAAGGTGAGAGCTGGCACTGCTGCAGCCAGGCAGGCAGGGCACAGTCACGAAGAGTGTAAACATGAAAGATGCTGTAAGCTCCAAGACAGAATCACTGCCGCTCGTGTCTCTGAGTTCCGAGTGTGTCTGAGGGCCTGAGCAGTGTGCCTGGTGGCCATGTGTCCCGGCTGGTGAGTGCGGGATGGGAGGCACACGTGCCTCAGAACCACCGATATGCCACCGATATGCCCGGGGAGGGGATACACTGGGGTTCTAGAGAAAAGTCTCTCCAGAAAAGATGCTTATCTGAAAGATGAGCGGGTTTTTCTTAATAATGAAGTGGGACCCCAGATAATTTGATCTGCTTGTCTTTTTATTCCCTACGTATTAGAGGAGGAGGTCCTTAAGTTGCGTGCATGTGTGAGTGGGTTTTTATGGGCGGTGATGGGGAGTGTCAGAAGGTGATCAGTAGCTGTTTAGTGAAGGCTGTTTCAGATGGTGATTGTTAAGTACTTTAGTGGGTATAATAGGAACCAGTTTAGGTGTTTAATTGGGGCCTCTGGACAGCTGTCACAATCCTGCCTGCAACTAGGGAGGAAGAAAACGTAAATAATGAAATTCACATAGAAAATTAAACTAGCTTGTGTGCTGGAGATCATTACTTATATGAATTACAAAATGAATATTTTATGTTTGACAGCTAAATTGGTTAATTTTTTTTTAAAGAAAGGGTTTGGATCAGTTATGGAAGTGTGAATTTCATCAAAATTTGTCCAGGAGCTTACTACTTCTCACCCTATATGCATGCAACTCTCATATGCTATAGAAACACTCAGCTATTATTGATGAGTCATAAATGGCCAACAATTCCAAACCTAGATTTTAACTCATCTTTTAGGTCTTAAATTCACTTATTTCCCCCCAGCCTGAATTGTTGTGCCCAAATAATGATGCTTTTCTAAAAAATCCTCAGATGCTTTTGAAGTTCTTTGTTAAATCAGACTTCCCTGGGGAGGGGTAATGGTGGTATTTGGAGTGTATCTCTCAGGAGACCTCAGGAGGGATGAAAAGATGAGCCAGTCCTTAGGGCTAATTGCCTGAATAGGCCACTTTGCATGTTGTGGACACAGATCTGCCTGGTGTCTCTCAAAGGAATAGAATCAAGTTGCCACATACGGATTCCAGTGTCAGTTTATAATAGGAGGTGTAAATACCTTTTCATAGCTGTTGATATGCTTTCGGAATTTCTTTGGATTGAGGGTCTGCTAGATAAAGTGTTTAAAAGGATTGTCCAGGATACTAATTCAGTACTCAGCTCCCGGGTGAACCAGAAACTTCAGAATCAATGGGGGAAGAACACTTTTAATATGCCTACAAAAAATATTTGAAGGATTATAATAGCCGCCATTTTTGGCAGCAACAGTTCCATTTCTGGGACTGGCCAGTGTGTCAAGAAGATGTTGGAATTAAAGTGGGAAGTTGCACATTATACCTATGTCATTTGGAATATTCTACCAGTTTAAATGATCTCCCCCGTGGGAAAGTCTGTGGAAGACTTAGATGGCGCAGTCACAAATACATGCTTTACTTGTTTGGAAGGCCTTGTACCCTGGTGGTCTTGCCTTCATCTTAGGGGAAGGGAATATTTGGAAAAGGGAAGGAACAGACATTGTGGGGGAGACATTTAGAGTTAATACATCCTGAGGGGGGAAAAGTGTCTAGTTTACAAAAGGGAAGGTTAGGATGTGCAGAGATTAGTGCTGTTGTTTATCTCAGAGATGTTTGCAAAATACTCCAAAGCAGGATTCTACAGCTAAGGGCAGGGCTAGACCCCAAAACACCCAGACTCTGGAGCCAGATGCCCAAGTATAAGTTCCCATGTAGCCACACAGCATCTCTGTGCCTTAGTTTTCTTGTCTGTAAAATGGGGATCGTAATTGTACCTACCTCATAGGTTATGAAGATCAAATTATCTATTATTAGTAAAATGCTTTTAATAGTGCCTGCACATAGTAAATACTACACATGTTCATTAAATAAAGACACTAATACTTGGGTGGTAACACATTCTTAAGAATTGGACCAGGACTGATGCTAAGTACAGAAGTCAAGAAAATGGATGAAAATTATTTTTGTATTATGCTGCTTAGCATTTCTGTACACATACCTTTCTTCAGAGTACATATTCAAGAATAATCAGCTCCTTGTCCCTGGAGCTCCCCCAGGTGGGGGTAGTGGAGATATAGGTCCTCAAAACCTGGGCTAGGCTTTCTCAAGAAGCCACCTTTTGTATTTGAAGAGAGTGAAAGGCCTTCAGGTTTACATTAGACACATATGACTATCAGACAAGCAAGTAGCCAGCAGAATTTGTGGATAAGAACATAAATTCAGGTCAGACATGTAAAGCAAAGTTAAGCCATGCTCTACTTCTGAAATGAAAGTCAATGCTATTTAGAATAGATGCTATTTTATTATTAAGGGCACATCCAAGCCCTATTTCTAGAAGCACCATGAGATGTATTGATGAGTCAAGTTCCATTTCCTTCTGATAAACAAGCCACATTTAATTCTCTATTCATAGGCGTGGTGAGGATAAATCACCAGCCTATCAGAACCATTAAATTCTCATGTTGAGATCTACCTTTGCCTGAGGGAGAATGCTTGGACTGGAAGAATATTATTTTGACAAACTATATAAAATATCTTGGATTCAGCAACATTTTAGTGTCATGATGATGCCCAAACTACAGATGACCTAGGGCAGACTTCTACCTTCTCGCTTTGAGAAAGAGATCCTGAAGTCACACCTTTGTTCCTAGTGAAATGGAAATCCTAAAGAAAAACTTTCAGGTGCCCTGAAGCTGTCTGGAGCACACTATGAGGCAAGGCAGAGAGAAGGTTAGCGGGATTTTAGGGTGTCCCATCAGTATGTGGGGCTGCTTGTGGGATGTATTTCATTCCTTATGAAAGGACATATTCCTTCTGAGAAGGAGTCTTAGGACCGCGAAGCATCACATGGAAGCGCCATGTAAAACTGTCGCTGGCGGTGGGTGGAGCTCGTGGTTGCTGTGCTTGGTGAGTAACTGGAATAGGAAGGAGTCGGTCAGCTGTGTGAAAAAGAGGCCATAAAAACCGACAAACCGCCTTCCTCTAGGTCACTTGGTGTAAGCAAACACAGGAGTGGTAAATCAGAACCCCGGCCCTAGAGATGGTGTGTGCCTCAGGCCCCACTCACCCCACATGTGCTGAACTCAGTTTTGCCCACATGTCTCCTCACTGGCAGCTTTGAAGAGCCCCTTTCTCTTTCTCCATGTTTATGTTGCCAGGGATAGAGGCGGTCAGAACCAGACTAGCACTCTGCTCTGTGTGTGCTGCAAAGTGGGAGAAAATGGTTTGGGACCTTGACAGAAAACCCTGGGAGGCTCATCAATTATCCCATAGTTTCTCTCGGTCCCAGCTTGCTTTGATTCTCTCACTCTGCCAGAGCAGAAACCACATGGGCCCTCTGCATGGTGAGACTCTAACTTGTTTTCAAGAAGGCTTGCTCCTTCGTGGTGCTGATGTTTAAGCCAAGCTGACAGTGCTCAGGGATGCCTCCTATTTTCTGGTTAGTGGGTTCCCAGGCCAGGTTGCACTTCCTGTCCTCAGTATTCTGTCTGGAACACACTGAGGCAGGGGCTCAGCTAATGCTAAGCACCCTGAGGCCGATATGTGTATGAAAGTGGTCAGGATTATTGGTGTCTAAGGGATCTTATCAGTGGCTCTCATTCCCCACCACATTCATCAATTACTGAGAGAAAGGCAAAGGAGTCGGGTGGATGAAGAAGAAAACTCCAGTTTTATTCCTGATGGAGATGTTGGAGAGCACAGGTGAGGTATGCTGCCAACGAAGGGCTTCCTAAGCCAAGCCCAGAGAGGGACATAGTTGCCCTCTCCCCTGCAGGCAGCAAGGAAGAATCACTGGTTGAAAGAAGAGGTAGAGCTGAAAGGAGAGTTCTTCTCGAGATGAAGGCACATCCCTAAGGAAGCCAACTGAGTGGCCAAACCATGGATACCAATTTAGGATTCTCCAGTTCTCACCTAAATTGGTGCTTCTTCTCAGCGTATGGTCACTGGTGCCATGAGGTCAAACGTACTTGCATTTTCACTCTCTTACAAGAGTGTACGGTGAAATTTTCTAGAGGCCACATGCATGTAATATTACAAAAGGTTGACATGAAAATTCATCTACCTTCTCTAAGTTTGACACTAAAGAGATTTGCAGAGGTATAAAGCAACTGTACCCTTCTCACTACAATCGTGTTTGGCAAATATGTTCTTTCATAAAATGTTATTTACGTTGACATATGGTGAATTTATTCTTGTTATTTTAAAATAAGTAATAAGTTTTAATTTCTAATGCAATAAATATTGATCAGTATCACCCTCCTAACTAAAAGTTCTTAGGGGCTATTTAATGAATTTTAAGAGTGCATAGGGATCCTGAGCCCAGAAGGTTTGAGGATCACTGTCTTAAATTAATAATCATATATGTCCTGCCTTCTTCCCTAGGTAAGAATGAATGAGGGGAGAAGAGAACCCAGAAGGTGTTAGCTTGGTACATTTCCCAGCACAGAGCGAGAGCACTACCGGCTTCCTCACTTGGAACCCTCAGACACCCAGGGAGGGTGGCTGTTAAAGTTCATTGCTTTGATGTTTGTGAATAATGATGCCAGCGGAAAAGGGAAAACCCTTTTAACGTCAAATGTAGTGATATTAAGTTCTCTGACAGCTCTGCAGATGGACAATAGGTACCAGTTAAGAATCTTAAACTGGATTTTGAGACAGGGAATTGTCTTAGAGTATAGAGACTGTGTGATGTCTCAAAGGAAGTTGAAGAAGGAAATTATCTATCAAGACAGCAGCTGACACTCTGCAATGAATCTCCTGATCAGGAATGGCTTGGATACCCTCAAATGCATTGCAACTTTTTGCATATTTTTCTCTGTTACCTATGAAAAAAGGGCACCTCTGGAGATGGCAGGGCATAGTGATCCGTATCTACTCTTACACCAACTTGGAGAACACTTTATTTTTCATGCTGGTTTCATGCTCTTCTCATTTGATATTTCTTCTTTTTAATCTATGGAGGATGGAGATAGGGAGAGAACATGCTTTAAACATAGTAAACTAATGCATATGCTTTGATTAAATATAGATTGGGAGTTGGGACTCACTTGCTAGAGATATGAGAAAGGCCAAGTTTTATTATATCCAAATAGCCTGATCCTGGAGGTAACAGCATGCAGATATTGTAAGCCTCAGTATTTGTTGAATAAATGATACATTCACCGCTTTGGTCTCAAAATTTAAATATTAAAGGTGATTTCAAACATGGATTTGTAAGCTGTGAATAATTGAATAAGAATGATTAATTAAATAAATAGTAACAATTGAAGGAAATATTTTAAACTAAGTATTATGGTCTCTGAAGTGAGGAGCGGACACGCATCGTAGCTAACGCACTGACCACCCACAACGAGGCAGGGATGACTTTGAGGGTGGTATATTGATGTTTAATTCTTGCAACTACCTGTATCCTAGGTCAAATGGTTATGCCTGCGTCATAGATGGAGACACTGAGAAACTGAGCAGGAAGAGAATCTGAACTTCGTCAGCCTATTCAGGCCCGCAGTCAGAGGCTGAGCACATTAACAATCCTCCCGCCTACACTGGAGAAAGGTGAGTTCGGTTCCTTTACAACTGCGATGCTCACTTCGGAGGCTGTGCTGGTATCTACTGGTTTTGCCAAAAGGCAAGTCTGAAATAGTGTTGCAGCCCTTGTGCCACCCGGCATGTCTGAGCCTCCCCTGAAGCATGTGGGTCCAACCTTCCTTGTCAGTTTTCCCTCTCTAGACTGGCTACACCTTCCCTGGAGGGTCTCTGCCCAGAGGGTCGGGAGTGTAGCAGAGTCAGGACAGAATCTTCATGATTACACAAAACTCCTCCGCGTGTTTCTTCTTTTTCATCCACAACAAAAACAGCTTTATATTGCCCTCTCAATAATTTAGCTGATACATACTCATTGAAAAAATTCAAACTTAAAAAACTGGTCATCAAGAAAGTAGAAATCAACTTAAACCTTACCTCCCTGAGGTGGTAGCATTAATATTTGGGTGAACATTCTTACATGCCTCTCTTTATATACACATGCAAACACTTAACATATCATTTTACACACATGGGATCATATCGCATGCTATCTTTTAATATAGAACTTCAAATCATTATTTATTTTTTCTTCTCTCTCCCTTCGCCTCTTATATTTCTCTCCTACTACAAATCACTCTCCTTTACCTAGAGGAACTATTAACCTTTCGTATTTTTCTATGCTTTCTTCAAGCTTTTAAAGAATCTAAAATAGCTACTACGTAATACATATATGATTATTATTTTTAATATATGTGCACATACAGATAATTTTGCCATTTTTTACAAGCAGGATTAAATACTTATTTGGCTATATATTGTTTTTCTGATTTAATAAAATCTCATAAACATTTCTTGAATTGATTGGTATATATCTCATTCATTCTTTTAATGACACCATTATAGTCCATGAACTGGAGGTAGCTAATACATTTTCAGGTATCCCTTACTGGTGGACATTTATTGTGTTTCTTCTTTTCTAAATTAAAAATTTAAGACTCTTCCCAGCAACCTAGGGATCTTGAAAATCTTATCTCTGGTGGAAAACTAGATGAAGCTATTTCATAGCTTACATTTTTGATATGGATTGAAAAGAAGTTCAATATTACCAATTTATAGATAAATAATGCAAAATGGTTAATATATGGTATTGCATCTGACAGAAAAAAATCTTTCTTTGACCGTGAAAGTGTGCAATTTCACTGGAAAGTTTTAGTAAAATTATTTACTGGAATTCCTTATAAATCCCACAATTAGATAAAGTGCTTGAATAAAGAAATTACTGCATTATTAAAAAAAAAAAGCGTGCAAACATCCAAGGGGCCAGTAGTGGCCAGCAGCATTGAATTTCTTATTTCTTTACAGACTGTGTGTTAAGAAGCAGACCAGATAAGGCAGGCCGTGTGCTTGTAGCTGTGATAGAGGATTGCTTTCTCATTCATGGCGGGTGATGGCCAATAAGGAGGAGAAACAATACCAGCCTGGGCATTGTGTGTGATGCACGGGGTCTGACTGCAGGCAGAACAGTTCAGAGGAATCTAGGAAACAGCGATCCCAATCTCCTTGTGTATGGGATCAGGCTGAAAATGACAGTGAAACAAGATAGAGCAGAAACAAGTGAACTTTGGAACTGCCAGTTTTAACAGAATGCAGAAATTGTGAAGAATAGGTTGGGAGCTCACAGAAGAAAAATAAGATACGGCAATAGAATTTCTTGGAAAGTCATGAGAATGCCTAAGTGAATTAGCCAACTAGTAATTTAAGAATTATAGTGGAAACAAGATAAAAGGCATAAAGAATAATGTGTTAGAGAAAGTAAGATTAAAAGAGACCTAATAAAATTATTAGTGGTCAAAGGCTGCTAGAGGGAGAAAATAAAAACATAATAAAGCAAAGCTTAGCTAAAAAAGGCATACGGACCTTTCCTAGACATGACAAGGCATTTGGTGATAGATAAAATGTGTCATTGAGGGTTTCAGGGAGCCTTTGGCCTTGGAGACTGCAGGGGTAAGTGAAGGTTGCATTTTGGAAACTGGGTTCTTCTTTTCTCAAGGAAAGAGGGAGCAAGCAAAGTACTAAAGATTCTGATATCAGAATAAAGGAAATTGACAAAAATAGAAAGACTGATTTTTTTTGGATAAGAAAGATAGTGCGTGTATTCAGTGTTTTATCAAGAGCAACCTGAGGTCTAACAGAGACAAAAAAATCTTTATCAAAAGAAGGTCTCTGTCAATGGACAAGGCTACTTCTCTGAATTGTGGTGCGGTGAACACAGGGGTGCTATTAGCCCTTTGAGACTCTGATTTCAGGCCTTTTAAACAAATACCTGGAAGCCGGATTGCTAGATATTTGGCAGTTCCATTTTTAATTTTTAAGGAGCCTCCATACTTTTTTCCAGTGGCTGCACCATTTTGCATTTCCACCATCAGTGTGCAGAAGTTCTTATTTCTCCACATCCTCACTGACACTTATCGTGTTTTATTTTTCTGATAATAGCCATCTTGACAGGCGTGAAGTGATATCTCATGGCAACGGGATGCTTATGATGCAGCCTTAAAAAAGAAGGAAGTTCTGCACTAGGGAACAATACGTGGATCTTGGGGAGAGTATGTCAAGGGGAATAAGCCAGTCATAGAAAAATAAATACTGCATGATTCCACTTATATGAAGAATCTAAAATAGTCAAACTCATAGAATCAAAAAGCAGAATGGTTGTTGCTTGGAGCTGGGTGGAGGGGAAAGAGGAGTTACTAATCAACGGATATGCAGTTTCAGTCAAGCAAGATGATTCAGCTCTAGAAATCAGCTCTACAACATTGTACCTACAGTCACCAATAATATGTCATACGCTTAAACATTTGTTAAGAGGGTAGATATCATGTTAAGGGTTCTTTCCACAATAATAACGAAAAGAAAGTCTCTGTGTTACTCGGAAGGTCATCTAAAATTTTCCATCAGAAATCTAGAGTTTTGGGCACAAAATTCTAGGTGCTTAAAGGTAACAAATCACTAAAATTGGCATGTCAACAGCACCGATTTGTTTTGGCAATTCTGAGCCCCAAATATTTCGCAACTAGCCCCCAGTGTATCCAATACGTGTCAGTTGGTGAAATACTTACTTTCAAAATTGTGGTGGCTACCTAATGTAGACAAAAACATAATTATTGAAAAAGCTTAATTATTGCAACCTAATTTACATGGTAAATCTGCTTTAATAAGTTAACCGATGAGTGTTTTTTCTTTTCTTTTTTTTTTTTATTAATAGTTTATTGACAAGCTGGTTTCCATGTGTCACCCAGTGCTCTTCCCCACAAGTGCCCCCCTCCATGACCATCACCCCCCATCCCGTTTCCTCCTCCCTCTTCAGCCCTCAGTTTGTTTTCAGTATTCAAGAGTCTTTCATGATTTGCCTCCCTCCCTCTCCCTAACTTTCTTTCCCCCCTCTTTCCCTTCCCATGGTACCCTGTTAGGTTTCTCCTGTTAGACCTAGGAGTGCAAACATACGGTATCTGTTCTTCTCTGCCTGACTTATTTCACTTAGCATGACACCCTTGAGGTCCATCTAGGTTGCTACAAATGGCCAGATTTCATTCTTTCTCATTGCCATGTAGTATTCCATTGTGTGTGTGTGTGTGTGTGTGTGTGTGTGTGTGTGTGTCTGCCTCTATTCCTACTGAAAGTTGAGAAAGGCCCGTAACAGTTTTTAAACCACTTTAGGAACAGGTAAACATGGATATACATCTTAAATATAAAGCCCAAGGTAGCATTAAAGATGACAGTCGTAGAAAGAAAATGACATAGCTTTGGTGGAGATATTTTAGCATGTAATTTTCAGCACAAAATTCATATAATCAAAAGGCTTGAAGGGTCATCAGGCTCATGCGACTGCTATTACAGGGAACGGTTAACGTAAGGCACTGCTTGATGATCAGCACAAGCAGGTGAGGCGAGGGCAACGACTGCCTGTTCTGAAAGAAACATTATTTTCGTTTGAGTTTCAATATAATGAATGGCCTTCCAGCAAGTACCTGACTCCTTTGGAACTTACCTAAATCCTGTATAGTAAATATTTTTTCTCAAATTGCACTTAGCTTTATAAATAGGAATTGCATCATCATATGTTACAAAGAGTAGCTTAATGTAGTCATCAAAAATAGACATTGAACTAAAAGCATTTTTTAATGACAAAATTTTCAGTATTTGTGCTGTGGCTTAGAAAAACTTTGTATATAGTCCTTCATTCCAAATTTGATTATTTTTTGTCTTAGCTTTTATTTTAGTTTAGGTTTTGAATCTGTTTTGCAATTTAGGACAACCTTTCTCTGACTGGCGTGAGGTGGTATCTCAGTGTGGTTTTGATTTGTGTTTCCCTGATGATGAGTGACGCTTTTTACAGAAGAATAAATATAATAGGTCAGATTTTAGGGATATAGATCAGGATAGGGAAGGATCAAAGGATATCCCTCCTCCCAAAGCTTAAAAACATTGTAAAAAATCTTGCCCTAAATTTCCAACAATACTCAAGTAAGGAAAAGAATATGCTTTTTATTAATGAACTTCAAAAAGTGCGGGTGAAAGAAAAAAAATCAAGACTATGTTACAGAGAGGTGTTACTTCTTATTTTACTCCCAGTTTTCAGGGAATAGTGCAGAAGAAAGGTGACTGGGGAAAAAAGAAGGAAGAAGAAAGACAGCAGAAAGAAAGAAAGACGAAAGAAAGAAAGGGAGGGAGGGAGGGAGGGAAGAAGGAAGGAGAGAGGGGAGAAGAGGAGAGTAGAGGGAAGGGGAGGGAAGGGGAGGGGAGGGAAGGGAAGGGAAGGGTAACCATATCTCCCCAGTATCCTATTTTGGAGAAAAGAGAACTGAGTGCAGTTTTTTAGATAAAGGAAAAATTCCCCAAAGCAGAAATCGTATATATCCAGCAGTGATAATAAGCATAAGAAGCCAGCTCTGGCCATTATCTAGGACACTGAGAGGGTTGGACGTTTCTCATGACTAAATAGAATGACTATCATACTAGATGTTTAATGAGATTTATTAGAAAAACCCAGAACCCAGATTCCTCAGCAAAAAATACACTGAATCTCAGATGTGTTGACCATTTCCTTATGTGATGATTAATTTTATGCCAACTATCCAGATATTTGGTCAAACTTCTAGACGTTTCTATGAAGGTATGAGATTGATATTTATTTATTTATTTATTTACTTTAAATTTTATTTATTTATTTATTTGTTTGTCTTTTTTTTATTGTCATGATGGTTTCCGTATAACACCCAGTGCTCATTCCCAACAAGTGCCCTTCTTCATGCCCATCACCTCTTTTCCCCTCTCCTTACCCCTCAGTTTGTTCTCAGCATTTAAGAGTCTCTTATGGTTTGCCTCTCTCCCTCTTCTTATCTCTTTTTTCCTCTTCACCTTCCCTATGGTCCTCTGTTAAGTTTCTCCTGTTTCACATATTACTGAAAACATACGGTATCTGTCTTTCTCTGCCTGACTTATTTCACTTAGCATAACACTCTCGAGTTTTATCCACATTGCTGTAAATGGCCAGATTTCATTCTTTCTCATTGCCATGTAATACTCCATTGTGTGTGTGTGTGTGTATATATGTATATATATACCACATCTTTTTGATCCATTCATCAGTTGATGGACATTTAGGCTCTTTCCATGATTTGTCTATTGTTGAAAGTGCTGCTATGAACATTGGGGTACCTGTGCTCCTACACATCAGTACTTCTGTACCCCTTGGGTAAATTCCTAGCAGTGCTATTGCTGGGTCATAGGGGAGTTCCATTTATAGTTTTTTGAGGAACCTCCATACTGTTTTCCAGAGCAGCTGCATCAGTTTACATTCCCACCAACAGTGCAGGAGGGTGCACTTTTCTCCACATCCTCGCCAGCATCTCTAGTCTCCTGATTTGTTCATTTTAGCCACTCTGACTGGCGTGAGGTGGTATCTCAGTGTGGTTTTGATTTGTGTTTCCCTGATGATGAGTGACGCTGAGCAACGTTTTATGTGTCTGTTGGCTATCTGTATGTCCTCTTTGGAGAAGTGTCTGTTTATGTCTTCTGCCCATTTCTTCACTAGATTATTTGTTTTTCAGGTGTGGAGTTTGGCGAGTTCCTCATAGACATTGGATACTAGCCCTTTATCTGATATGTCATTTGCAACTATCTTTTCTAATTCCATCAGTTTCCTATTAGTTTTGTTGATTGTTTCCTTTGCAGTGCAGAAGCTTTTTATCTTGATGAGGTCCCAATGGTTCATTTTTGCTCTTGATTCGCTCACTTTTGGAGATGTGTTGAGTAACAAATTGCTGTGTTTGAGGTCAAGGAGGTTGTTTCCTGCTTTCTCCCCTAGGATTTTGATGGTTTTCTGTCTCACATTCAGGTCTTTCAGCCATTTTGAGTTTATTTTTGTGTATGGTGTAAGAAAGTGGTCTAGTTTCATTCTTTTGTATGTTGCTGTCCAGCTCTCCCTGCACCATCTGTTAAAGAGGCTCTTTTTTCCATTGGATACTCTTTCCTGCTTTGTCAAAGATTAATTAGCCAAACATTTGCGGGTCCAATTCTAGGTTCTCTATTCTATTCCTTTGGTCTATGTGTCTATTTTTGTGCCAGAGATTGATATTTAAATAAGCAGACTTTGAGAAATGCAGATAACTCTTTACAATGTGGGTGGACCTCACCCGATCAGTTGAAGGTGTGAATAGAGAAAAAGATGCTTCTCCCCAGAGGAAGAGGGAACTCTGTCAGCTGCCTGTTTTTAGATTCAAACTGTAACATCAGTCCTTCTTCAGCTCTTCAGCCTGCCAGCCTACCTGCAGATTTTGGACTTTCCCCCTTCTACAGTTGTGTGAGCCAATTCCTTAAGCTCTCTCTCCCTCTCTCTGCCTCTCTCTCTCTCTCTCTCTCTCTCTGTTTCTGCATATACACTCACATACACATCTTCTAGTATCTGGAGATCTCTCTGGAGAACTCTAACTAATATAGCCTAGTAAGGTAAATCTTATTTCTTTTTTTTTAATTTTTTTAATGTTTTATTTATTTTTGATACAGAGAGAGACAGAGCATGAGAGGGGAAGGGGCAGAGAGAGAAGGACACAGAACCAGAAGCAGGCTCCAGGCTCTGAGCCAGCTGTCAGCACAGAGCCTGACGCGGGGCAGGAACCCATGAACGTGAGATCTGACCTGAGCCGAAGTCGGAGGCTTAACCGACTGAGCCACCCAGGCGCCCCTAAATCTTATTTCTTACTCTTGGAAATGCCAGTAAAGACTCTTGGAAATGCCAGTTAATTGGGCATCCATCTGTGAGTTTAACAAATTCCAGTGTCTTGAAGCTCTCTTCTTGAAGTTCAGGGTGAAGACCCCTTGTAACTGGCCAGCAAGCTTGGAAAGAGTGAAGAAAGATCACTTGTGGGAGGCTTCTCTGGGTTGGATGTAGCACCGGCACACATCACTGTGTTCACAGTCCATTAGGCTGAACTCAGTCGTGGGGTCACCCATCTGCCAGGGAGGCTGGCAGGGAGGCTGTGGAATATTGTGTATCTGTCTGCCAAGGAGGAAAAGAAAATGCACTTTTGCAAACTTATAGGGGTCTCTGTCATATTCCCTTACCTAATTCATATATACACTCGGATTGCCAAATGAGAAAATGCTTGAAAACCATCAAGTCTTATCCAAATGTGTGCTATTATGATCGTTATCTCAAAGGTTGAGGTTCTGCAAAAAAGACTGATTTTTCATTTCTGTGGTGAGCTCAGTATACTATCTGATATAAATAATCAAGAAATATATTCAGTGTGGGGCATTTGAATGGACTACTTAAAATAACATTTATTGTTCTTACTGATGATAAAATAACAGGTGCATTGCAGAAAATAGGCAAACTAGAGAGAAGCATAAAAAGCAAATCCCAGGTGTTCCCAATCTTTGTACACACAGTCTGTACAATTAAAACTCTTAAGAGTTGTAGCACCTCTCACTGAAACTGGTTTAAGCAGAGCAGAGAATTAATTGGCTTGCTGAACGGAGTAGGCCAGGGATCTGTCTCTGGCTGTAGGCAGTTGAAGGCATGGGTTCCGGTCTGCTGCGGGATTGAGTCCACTTCTATGTGGTCCTTCCAGCTCCTCCCCCCGCCCCCCAACCCCCAGTTCCTCCTCTGCTTGGCACTAACTCTGGTCTCAGGCTGCTCTCTCCTAAAAGCAAAAATGGCTGCGGCAGTTCTGGTCATGCACTTATGTTGTACTAACCAGAGGAAGGCAGGGTAGCTCTTTCAGTCTCTTTCAGTTGCTTTCTCTGCAGAGCTAAAAAAACCCAAAACAAAACAAAACTATTTTTTCCTTCCATCCAGAAGCTTCCTCAAAAATCGTGTGTCTCATGGGATCTGAATTAGGTTGTGTATGCCCATCCCTGATCCAAATATGGATGTGGGAATTTGCTCAGATCAGATAAGGCTCACTCCATAGCTGGGTGAGGAGGCACCTTCTCTCTGAGCACATAGGCTGCATGGGGAAAAAGCATGGATCCCTGATGAAAGTTGGAGAGTTGTTATCAAAAAGAAAAAGGGATGGATATTGGGTATTCTAAAGCAGCAAATGCCTCACACTCATAAACACACACACACACACACACACACACTCATACCACGTTACAGAATGGTAGTGTCAGCACCGCACCTTCTCTTTCTTTTATGGCCTATTTTATTCTGCTTATGGATATGTCATAACCATGCATATATAACATGAGGAACATCCCATTATAACACCGAGGAACAGAAAACAGACAAAAAAAAATCTACTGTATGACTCTATATGAAGTTCAAGTCCAGGCAAAATACATGATAGTAATTGTTGGATTAGTACTTGCCTTTGGGAGGTATTACATGGGAGAGACTCCTAGGGAGCTTTCTGAGATGCTGGAAGTGTCCTACATTTCTATCTGAGTGGCAGTTACATAGATGTATTTTTTATGAGAAAAATAACTGTACTGTGTACTTAGGATTTATACCCTTTTCTGTTTCAAAATTATACTTTAATATGAAGTTAAAATTTTAAATTAAAAATATTAAATTAAAATGTAAACATATAAATATGCAATGCTAAAAAGGAATTTAAGGAGATAAAAACAAAATTTTTAGTGAAGTTGAAAAAACTAAATCATCTTAAGAAAACATATCCATAATGTCCTAAAACTTTACTGAAATACAGAAAAAAATAACTATCCATGTTATAGTTACTAGAATAGAAGTTTAGGTGCACCTGGGTGGCTCAGTCGGTTAAGCATCTGGCTAAGGCTCAGATCATGATCTCACGGTTCCTGAGTTTGAGCCCCGCGTGGGGTCTATGTGGACAGCTCAGAGCCTAGAGCCTGGTTTGGATTCTGTGTCTCCCCTCCTCTCTGCCCCTCCCTTGCTTGTGTTCTGTCTCTTTATCAAAAATAAATAAACATCAAAAAAATTTAGGATAGAGGCTTAGTATAACAAAATGACACACCTCAAGAGGTAATGGATATGAAGATATGTTTTAAAATATTGAGTGCTATGTATTTATTAGTTTAAAAATGATTTTGTAAGGAATGGGTCTAGGCGATGACTGTCCATAGCTGCTGAAAACCTTGAAATGGAAGGCCAGCAGGAAACCCTAAAACCAAGGAAAGGCTGACAACAGCTGAACTCACACAAAGAGCAAAGCATTCATTATGAGCTTCCTGATGTGATGTGTAGAATACACATAGCACCTCCTCTGAATTATCCTTGCCACAAAATTGAACCTGAACCTGATGTAGCCTCTGGCTTTGACTGCTAGTCTTCAGGAATTATCAGGGACAAAGGACTATGTTCACAACACAGTGGGACGTAATCAGCTAAATCAGGATACGGGACACTATAGGACAAGTGACCTTATTTTTAAACAAATAAATGGCGAGGAAGGAAAAAGAATGAAGGGAGATTCTGCTATCACAAAAGGCCTAAGGGATCATTTAACTAAATGCAATATATCAACCTCATTTAGATTCTAATTCAAAGCAAGCAAAACACATTGATGAGACAATCAAGGATATCAACCCCAATTAAACGTCATTTGATATTAAGAAGCTATTATGACTTTTTAGGTGTGGTGCTGTTGTTGAGGTCATATGTCAAAAAAGAGAGTCAAAGTCTTATCTCTTCGACATTCATATATAAGTATCTATGAATGAAATGATATGAAATCCAATGTGTGTTGGAAGGTGAAACAAGTTTATCCATATGTGGATATCTTTTGAAGCTAGATAACAGGTGTATAATGTCTTATTATGCTGCTCACTATAATTTGACTTTGTTTAAAAAAGCTCAGTAAAAATGTTAAAATCATTTGTATCTAATTTCATAACTGAGCTAAAATTATTAGGGAATAATTTGGGATCAACAAGATTTTTCTGTCCAATCTTTATTGACTAAAACATGATACATCAAATGCTTACACTTTTATCTTCATAGACTATGTTCAGTTACATTTATTATGAACTTATATGCATATAATTCACACAACTATCTTTTATGAGGTGAGATATTCTTCAGCTTACTCTTACCTTTAACAAATTGTCACCATTTAATTTATCATAAAAATAGGTTCAAATAATTTTTTTAAATACTGAATTTTTATAACATTCAGAGGGTTACTGTTTCTGTTAATTTTTTATATTTCTATAAGCTTAAGTTTATCTAGTGATGACACACTTGCTTCGCATTTTGAGACCTACTGAGACATTTATTTGGCATTTATTATAGGTACATTTCAAAGGAAAAATTTCTTGTCTTACACATTCTGGTAAAATGATGTGGCAATTTGTATGGTGACTTCTCAGTATACAGATGCCAGTGTCCCAGTAGTATTTCAGCAGGTGCTGGCCTTAGATTTGAAAGTCAATCAATGTATCAACAAGGCAAGAAATGAGCTCGATGACTCTCCACTGGTGGATGTGTGTTACACAGCATCTTTGCTGGGCCTTGGGTGGGCTTCTGTTTGGGGCTGGACAGTGTTTATCTGCTTAGGGGTTGTGCTCAGTCTGAGGTGTTGAACTAAGTCTGTTTCACAGAATGCTGCTGCTGCCATTGCCTTTCCTGCATCCGCCCTGCATGGCTGGACTAGCGCAGTTGCAGACTTAGGATCTCGGGGAAGATTGTCGAGACAGGTTCCTACTTATCATCTCCCATTCAGCCATTGAGTCGGGGCTGAAGCCTGCATCTTGTAGAGACGGCCCAGTTTCTAAGCACAGCTGACTGTGTTGGGGGTATCAATAAGCAACATAGAACAATTGAAAGAAATCTAGCTTTTCTTCTCTATTTCATGCTTCCTTTTGCTAAGAAATGAAATCTTTATATTAATAATAGGTCATTAAACTTTTTTTAGGCAGGTGTAAATTTTAAAATGGTCTTTTGCATTGGAATGCATGGCATCGCCTGTGAATTTGCGTTTTAGCCCATTTTAGTCTATTTTTAGAAATACTTCCTCAAAATTTATATTTTAGGTTTAGTTTTTGTATCATCCAAATATTCAGGAAGAAAATATCATGAGTGATATTTCTGTGCTTAATGGATAATTACAAATTGGAATTGTTAGTGAAACTGCATTATTAAATTTAGTCTCAAATTACTCTTAAAAATATGCAGAACTAGAGAACTAAAGATATAAATAGCTTTGATTATAGGCCAAATTCTGCATAATTTTGTTATTTTGTAACCTGATATCTTGAGGGGGAAAAAATCTCAAATTCAATGGACCAGGCCAAAAGTAATGAGACTGGTATTTTTTTTAGAAGCATGTAAGATCTTAAATGTTTACCCACGCATTATTTTGATCCTAAGAAACCATCTTTGGAGGCTTACATATTTAATAATGTTTGCCCAAAATATATCTTTTGAAATAGTCATTTTGAAGTCACACACAAAAATTAGTCTAATTCTATATTATTTTTGAACAAAATGGTATTAGTCAGCTCATTCAACCTTCTTATTCACAAGATTCAGCACTGAATACATTTTATTTCCAAAAATCAAATCCTCTTTTTAAGAATGAAGATTTTCCATAGTTGAAAAATACTCAAATCAACGTGATATTAGCTTTTGAAGTCTCAATCCTTGTTACCGTAGCAGCAGTTTTGTTGTATAGTATCACTTTTGAAGGGGGCAGTGCATACTTGGTAGAAAACTTTTGATGAGCTTGTTAAAATCCATCATGTAACTCTGAAGTTGACATGTTCTTTGAATTGTATGTGAATTAATTTTTATGCTGAGTTTATTGATTTTTATAGACTATGTCATGCCTCTCTAAAATTCTAGATTTTAGACTTGAAGAGGTCAGCCTTGCACTCACCTTTGTTTTCCTTACATTAGTCCTGTCTGCATTTCTAAAATAATTCCGTGCAGTTAGAGACAGGGGTGATATTTGTTTATATGTATTAGGAAAGAGTGTAGGAAGGCACAACCAATATGAACAATTAAGCCTGTCACTCTGCACGTATCGGTACCAAGCACCAACGACAAATAATATCACAAATTTGGTGGTGTGCTCCAATCACATCAGTGCCCAGTTGATACAGGTTTGTTGGGTTCCTGGGAGAGAAAGCGAGGACAAACACAGCATTTCACTTAGGACTCCTGATTGCAAGTGACAGAGAGTCGAGTCTAAGCTGGATTAAACCAAAAAGCTATCTTACTGACTCATGTAACAAAATGGTACAAGGGCACTGTTTTTTAAGCATGGCTCAAAGGAGGATCTGGTTTCTTTCTAATTACTGGCTTTGCTTTCCTTCTCAGAATTCATGTGGAGTAAAGAGGACAGTAGCAGTTCTCTGCTATGCGCTTCAAGGCTCAAGTCTATCTGGGAAGAATCCTTGCATCTGTCCCATAGGTCTCAGGAAAGGTTTTATTGGCTCTGATTGGGTTCACGTGGCTGTCCCTGATATCTGTAAGAGGAATGAGATGTGTGAATTGATTTAGCCAACCAGGACATATCCTCGGAATTGGCAGTGGGATTGATTCTGCCCAAATGCATGGGCTAAAGGCAGACTTAAGGTTGTTTCCCAAGGCCAATTTGGATATGGATGCTGGCTGGCATAAACAAGAGATATCCCCCACAGGCACTTCGGTGATTCTATCTCACCTGCAGGATAGTGAGAGAGGATGCCAGGGCAGGGGTGGGGGTGGGGGGAGGAATAGAGAGAGTGAGAAGTGGAGAAATTTACTCTGGATATGGAACTCCCAATCTTACCTAAGTTGATTCTTTTTTTTTTTAAATGTTTATTTATTTTTGAGAGAGAGAGAAAGAGAGAGAGAGAGACAGGATCCAAAGCAGCTCAGCATATATAGCAGAGAGTCAGCCATTGTGGGGCTCGAACTCACCAACTGTGAGATCATAACCCAAGCCAAAGTTGGGCACTTAACTGACTGAGCCACCCAGGCTCCCCTCCTAAGTTGATTCTTGACTGTGTTTTCTAATGGAAATATTTTGGCTTGATAGCATGACTGTGTGGCTTGATGACAAATAAAAAAAGTAACATTTGATGTAGGCAACATTAGACAGCTGACAGCTTCTGTATCTTGTCCCTTCTCACCGGTTCCTTGGTACTGCAGAGAATGGGTGACATGATTTTGAAGCTATATCTATGTAATATACTATTTAAATGTAAGAGAAAATAGTCCTTTTGTATCCCATGAAGTGTCTAGCACAGAGCTAGCTACCCAATAGGATGATAATTTTTGACAAATGTTCCAAAGTGTAGATGTAAAATTTTCCACTGCATAATAGGCAAAGCAAAATTCCTCTGACTTCAGGCTGCTATTTAACAGCCTAAGCAGAAGTTGCAAGGGATCAAGGAAAGAAGATATTCTGTGAAGATATGGCCCTTTGTGGCTGAGTCAGTCATGGGAGAGGAGAGAGACAACCAATCATGGAGCAAAACCTTTTTGCTTGTAGTCCTGACCTTGAAACACCTGTGCTTCCGTCTCTTTCATGTTGGTCTTCACGGGACAGTCAGAAGGAAGTGGGAAGGATGCTGTATTGTCCTAGGATCTGTAGAGCATTAACCAATAGAATAATTAAATTGTGGCTCAGGGAGAATTATATTTGTTGGATTAAAAAATCCATTTTATTAAAAACTCATTAGAATACTTTATGATCAATTTGTAAATAATATTTGCACTCAAATAAGCTACATGTTATAGTTTTTATATTTCTGTAGTTTTAAAAAAAAGTTTCAATGTCTTGAAATTATTCTAATGATGCCTGCACTGTGGTTGTGATGGGACTTCTGTGGAATCAAGCTCTCGGCCTGGGGACACACAGTCAATCCGAGAGGTAATCTCTGAGAGGGGTGAAGTTTTCTTTCGGGGCTATAAACCAGTCAAAATTCACTAAAAGGAAGCTTTAAATTTCCACATTGGGAAGGGAGCTGTGAAAGCTGGCTTTTAGAGAGATGAAACTGTGATTTGGTATTCTGAATACATTCTCTGTTGTCCCCGCCCCTCCCTCTACTCCCTCTGTCAGGGCACTTGCATTTAGAAACTGGTAGAACTGTTGTCTACATTAACATTGCCTCCTTTCTCCATTGATTTCTGTTGTGAATAGGCTTCCTTGAATTCATGGTCATCTGCATCTTTAGGGTTCCCCTAAGGGATATTGGATTTCCTGCTTGGAGGACTAATCAGAACCATTAATCAGCCATGAAAATAAGCACTGGCCTAGAAGCCAAAGGCCTAAAGGAAATCAGGACTGGCTTATTGAAAATTAGGGAGAAGGTATGGAAGAAATCTATTTATTTATGAATACTGTGTAGGTTTATATGGAATTTGAAGTAACAAAAGAAAAATATTTTTAATGTTTGTGTGAACCAAGGAGGGGCTCAGCACCTTCTTCAGGGATAACTAGAGGCCACAAGGAGGTACTCACATTCCTGAGGTGGGAACAGCGCCACAGGACACAGTGATGGGACTTGAACTTGGGCCCTAGCTGGTAGGAGTGAGAATCTGTGCCACTGACTCACTGACCTGCATTTCCACATCTGTAGTTAAATAATATACTATCTGACTCTAATCTTCACAATAGTTTTTCTTAGAGAGTTATTATGGACATAAAATGATGGACTATATATATCACAAAACAGGAACTCAAAGCTGCTAGTTTTTGACTTAGTTTGGGTTTTCCCTAAAGCAGGTCCTGAGACACAAATATGAGTGTAAGACAGTTATGTGGGAAGTGTAAAAGATACTGGTAGGGCAGTGGGGGCGGTAAAATGGGGAAGATGGGTTACTGAAAAAGTGAAAGCGAGCCCTCAAGCCATCTATCATTTTGGGCAACCGTGGCTTAATGACACAGGGAAACTCTGGAAAAGAGGACACAGCAACCATCTCAGAATTATTGCAGCCAGGGGCTGAGGAGCTGGGGTATTGATACAAGTCCTGAAAGTGATTGCTTCCATGTGCTCCCAGCACGTGGGGATTGCTCAGTATTTTTGTACTCTTCCTGCTCATGGGAAGCATGGCTTTCTGTATTTTTTTCCCAGCATGCCAGGAAAAAAGAGTTCTCAGAAGGGCCTGAGTACAGATTCGACCAATGGGAAGATCTCAGCTGGGGATGCAGTGATATGACAGGTTAACTGGGTTAACCTGTATCCTGAAGAACGGAGTAAACGGCAAACCTCCCAAACCTGCTTATTATGAAGATGCTTGAAGATGCACTCCAGCAAAATAAGGATGTCACCAAGAATGAGAAATCATGCGATGCAGAAAACACTAGAACCAACCCAGGAAAGCAGTGAAGTGGGATGCCAGGACGGGGGCTAAGCAGCCTGCCCTGGGAACAATCAGTCCAGGTTAGATATGAAAGAGCAAGAGTTCTGGCAGGATGGTTTCTGGGTCAAGAAAAAATGGATAGAAGATATAGAGATGGAGAATTATAAAAAATGAAAACACTGATAGAGACTAATAGTTGCTGAAAAAGAAAATCAGTGAGGAATTTCAGGAAAGAAGTAAGCTGTATGTGGTTTGCTACTTGAGCGTTCAACAGTATTACATGCTCAAATTTCCAACTTTTCAAATAGACCTACAGACAATGCAATTAGGATTATGATAGAGCTAATTGTGATATTAGAATGCAATGTAAGCATTACCAGCAACGGTAAATTTTGGAGAGTGAAAGAAAGCTAAAGGGAAGGGTAAGAATATGGGGTGCCTTGGTGGTTTGGTCACTTGAGTATCTGACTCTTAATTTTGGCTCAGGTTGTGATCTCGCCACTTGTGAGATCGAACCCCGAGTCAGGCTCTGTGCTGGCAGTGTGGAGCTCGCCTGGGGTTTTCCCTTTCTTCTCTCTGCCCTACGCCACTTGTGTGTTCCCCCACCCCTCAAAATAAATAAATAAACTTTAAAAAAGTGTATTAATATTGTCATCTTCCAAAGTGAAGAGTCAAAAGATATCTGTAGATGTTGGAACAAGAAAATGAAATCCATAAATATTTCTCTCTCTTTCATCTCTGTCTCTGTCTCTGTCTCTATCTCTAGATATATAATAAAGACCAAAAAATTAAGTTAAATCTCAATGGAATTTTGTGACATAAATGGCTTTTAAACATATTTTTATAATAAAGTTAATTATCACTATATTTGATATGAAAATATAAAATAGACCCACAAAATTCTACTTCTGTAAGAGTCTTAGATGATCTAGCCCACCCTCCAAGATCCAGGGAGTTGAAGTAACCTGTCCAAATCTGCATAACCAGCTAGTCTATAGAAAAGACAAGCCAGGAGCTCGGTTCTGTCTGATATTCCTCTGCTCATTCCCTACCTTGTTAAGCTAGAATTTTGAATAAAGAGCTATTAGGACGTTCAGCAATAAGAAGTGACAAAAGCCATTGTGGGAGATGTTACTAACACCCACCAGTATCTCATTCTTTTCTGGAATCAAGAAAAAAGACATTTCTCAGCTCTCTCAGTGAAGCAGGGTTGTGTGGCTAGTTTTTCCATTGCGATAAAGCATTTAATTGCTAGTGAGCTATTTTCCCTCTCTCTCTCCTCTAACTTTCTTGCCAGTGACCCCTGCGGTGTTATTTCCAACTGATATGGTTATGCCATTGTCAATCCAAGTCTCTAAGTGACTCATGGAGCAGAACTTGCTGTTGAAATGCACAGGACATGTAGCATGAACAAGAAATAGACCTGATGGTGTTAAGTAACTAATATTTAGTTTTTGTTTTTAACCATAACATAGACTTTCCTATCTTAACACAGGCATCAATACTATTTTCACTGGATTAGTTTATAATATTCCATAAAACTGAAATTTGCCTTGAAATAGTTCTACAGTATAATGGTTTATGTCCATGGATAACAAAGCCAAAATTACAAATAATTTACTTTAATATATTCTACATAGGACCTTCCATTTGAAATTAAAAATAAACATATTTTTCCAGTGGTCTCAATTAAATTACTATGTAATCTCTAAAATGAATTTTTTCCTAACTCTGTTGAAAATCTAATTTAAAATTTTTGTATGTTTTTAATTAAAATAACCTTTCTTTAATATACGTATTGCCAATATCACTTCATCTAATAATATATAATTTTCACAACACTGATAACCAAAACCACCTGAAGAAAAATAAAAATGACTTTAATCCACCACTGTTAATAAGAAAGAAATAATATAGTATTTGTTACTTAGTAGTTTTAAAATGTACAGCAAAATAGTAAAACATTTATAGTTCTGTGACCTTAATTTGTATGTGACATATTTTTTGTACATGTTACTAGGATTTACAAGTTTTACAATTTTCCATTTTCTTCCCCTGTCTTTATTTAAAAGTTGACTTTCCTAATTACTAATGTCTTGCTCTTGGTGCTCTATCTCACTCCAGCCCACAGGCAAGAACCGTCCTGGAATTGTCACAGTGAAGGTAGAGTTCATTGCATTGTTCCCTTTTCCTCAGGCAGATTCCGGAGGTTACGTGGGAAGAACAATCACTGGAAGACGTAAGGGCAAGAACTTGCCAACAAACCAAATTTTTTTACTTTTGGGAATTTTAGTGTCATGTGCCATTGAATACTTTTCATTTTTCTTCTAAGAGGGATGCATAACTGGGGTGCCTGGATGGCTCAGTTGATTAAGCATCCGACTTCAGCCTAGGTCATGATTTGCCATTCCTGAGTTCGAGCCCTGAGTTGGGGTCTGTGCTGACAGCTCAGAGAGCCTGGATCCTGCTTCAGATTCTTTGTCTCCCTCTCTCTCTCCTTCCTTCGCTCACACCCTGTCTCTCTCACTCTTTCTCTTTCTCAAAAAAATAAGCATTAAAAAGATTTAAAAAAGAGTGATGCATAACTGATATGCTTGTATGTGTCTGATCAAGTGAATGAAAGTAAATCCACAGAGCTACTATTCATGAGTAATTGACAGAGTCTCTTATATGATTGTTTCTACACACTAGAAAAACGGGGTCGGGCTTACATCATGTTTATGAGGGCGTGTGTGTGTGCAAACCTTTTCTTTTCTCAAGCTTCTGCAGTGCTTTTTCATCTTATAATGAATCGTGTCACTGATTTGCTGGTTTGTCCACCATCTCTCCTAGGTTGTAATCTGGTGGAAAGGCAACATCATGTCTCACTTTGCTTGTCTCAGCTTTCACGAGAATTTTGAGGATTACAGGGAGCAATGTATCTTTTTGAATAAACAAATATATTTTTCTTAGCCTGTGTGTTATCATTTATACCTCTCTATCAACCCAACCCAATCCAGTATATCCTATTTTATTTTTTTCCAGTTTATTTATAAACAAAATGCTTCTTCATCTCCAGGACTTACTTAAAATTTTTTTTAAAAAATGTTTATTTATTTTTGAAAGAGAGAGAGACAGAGGATAAGCAGGACAGGGGCAGAGAGAAAGGGACAAGGAATCTGAAGCGGCTCCAGGCTCTGAGCTGTCAGCACAGAGCCAGAAGCAGGGC
Source organism: Suricata suricatta (assembly GCF_006229205.1). Lineage (NCBI taxonomy): Eukaryota > Metazoa > Chordata > Mammalia > Carnivora > Herpestidae > Suricata > Suricata suricatta. Next base: position 85,084,656 of record NC_043706.1, on the reverse strand, counting down.
TCAAACTCATGAGCTGTGAGATCATGACATGAGCCAAAGTTGGACTCTTAACCAGCTGAGCCACCCAGGTGCCCCAGCCCAGGGGTTACTTTTTAACATGCTTTTTTATGTTGCTTCTCTGTGTCCCAGACCAGACATCTCAACCCGTGGCTACTTCACATGCATTCATACTTTCCCTCCATTTAGTCCCTTGTCATCTCGATTCTCTCTTTTGCTGCCTGGTGATTTCCTCTGCCTACTGCAGATTACGCTAGTGCTCACTTATTTTGGTTCTTGGGGTTGGTATTGGTAGCCTTGATCTTCGGGGCCATTTCATGTGACATCATTTTTTGTTTCTTTCATTTGAAGTTCATGACCTCTTGCTTTACTTCTGCTGTTGACTGTTCTTTCCTACTCTCTCATCCTGAGGAGTCTTCTCCAGTCATGGATTTGTGCACCATTCTCACCTGCCCCTGCCCCACATATTGTCTGCCATTGTACTTAGCTGCATCTTCAGCTTTGTACTTAGCTGTGTCTCTACTTTTATTTATCACCCCTTGGATTCTTCTGCCTGATATTTTCTTTCTCTCCATGATGCTGCACTGTCGTTTGCCACCTGACATTGTCTTCTTAGAGGCACATCCAACCTGTATCTCCAGATTCCAAGGATAGCATTCCACTTCTGCTAAGACAACTTCAGCCTGGCAGGCTGAACCCAAGTCTAGAAATTCAGGCATACAAGAAACACAACTTTTTAGTTGTATTTTTAGTATTCCCTGAACTTAATTTCTATTGTAAGTTCTTATTTCCTAGGTGGTATAGTGTAATCTTGGTCAGTTCAGGGTTGCACCTTTTCCCCTGTTGCACCTAAATTGTGGATTAGAGAAGGGGTTAGTTATGCAGAATGATGAAGAGGATCTGGTCCTCATAGTTAAGTGTCCACGTTGCATAGATTGGGTGTTCTTGCTTCTGTTTGACTCAGCATCTGGCGTAAATTACTGCTGTGCCATCTTTTGTTACCAATGACGAGTTCTTTCTCTCCATAGTATATCCTGTTTCGCCAGGCACTGCACAGTACTCCATGAGGCTATCTAAACCTCTTTCTGTTTGGACCCAACCCACAGTCAGTTCTTCTTCATGGTCTTCCCATGACTGAGAGATTTATCCTGAAGGGCCATAGGTTCTTCTCCTCTCAGATTTCCCACACCCATTTGGGAATTCCATCATTCCTACCCATCTCTCCTACCCAGTTTCCCATCAATATCCCTTTCTAGATGTAGGAATCTTTTATCTAGCCCTGGGATGGGATAGCCAGTTCTTTCTCTTCAGAGTTTTTCTCCCAGTTTATATTTATATTCTGAGTTCCATCAGAATCTAGGCTTTTGAAATGCAAAGCCCTTTTCTCTGCCTTCTACAGCAACTTTCCTTTCCTGATAAAATCAGTGCAGTGGGGTTGTGTATGTCAGGTGAAGGAAATAAGAGAGAGAGAGAAAAAGTCCAGAAAGAAAAAAAAAACTAGTTGATATTAAAAAAAAATTTTTGCTCACCACACTAGCTTTATCTCTTTGCTCACAATCACCTATGTTTGTATCCTTTCTCCTCCCACACCCTAGCTGTTTGTTCTTAGTCTCCATAGGAAACTACAGCCACTCACCCCTCCGATTGCTCCCAGAGTCTTAGTTCTCCAAGGCTACACTGAATTCCCTGAGCTTCCAGTCTCCCCTGTGTCAGTGCCCACAATGCCACTGTAAGAGTGCAGGATGGAATCAGATCCTTTCCAGTTGTGGCTTCAACCCTCACTGACCCTGAGATACTGTGATAATAGATTCATCCCACATGCTCTCTGATCATATAATCTCCTTATCTGCCAAATAGCAATAATATATTCTCTTTCATAGCTTTAATGTAAGAAATTATTGTTAAAATGTATGTAAAAGTGCTTTATAAATGGAAATATTTACATGAATTATTATTCTTTTCCTATCTCCTTGGCTTCTTGCAATTCCTTGACACCACTCTTGACTCTGAATCTTAGGATATAAACAACCAAAAATTAGTCAGTTAATGAAAAAATTCTAGTATTTTGTTGATGTGGATGCAAGAATTGAAGCCTTAACTCACCTTCAAATTCTGTTATTTACACTCAATCCTGGAATGGTGGAGATAATTGAGCAGGATGTAGAATTATGGTGATTGGGTCTGACCCAAGTTTAGGTTACAATAAATTTTTGTCTCCTCCAGATTTCCCAGTGTATCCTGTCTGTTTTTTAAACCAGATATTCAACTATTTAATTCTCAGTTTTCTTTCCATTCCCAATTAATGGCGAACTACATAGCATCTGGCACGTGGTAAATGTGCAAGTCTTATTGGTGAAAAAACACATCATTCATTTTCTTGGTTTTCCTTTTTTCCTAAACTATTCTGTCTCTTTTCTTTCCAATTCCTTCTCTTAGTGATTTTTCTGGCTTTTTCATCTTATTCTTGTCCGTTCTCCAGTAGAGAAGTTTCCTGGAATCTTAAAGGTTAAATCTTTCTCTTAAGCTCTTGATCTGTATTTCCAACTTTCTATTGAGCATCTTAGATGTCCCAAACCAAAGTCATGATATTTCCCAGCTCAACTTCCAATCCAGTTGACTTTCCACTGAAGTGGACCACTATGGTACCCATGTCACAGAATTGTTTGGTTGGATGGTGATTTTATTTATTTATTTATTTATTTATTTATTTATTTAATTTTTTAAAATGTTTTATTTATTTTTGATACAGAAGAGACACAGCATGAGAGGGGGAGGGTCAGTGAGAGAGGGAGACACAGAATCTGAAACAGGCTCCAGGCTCTGAGCTAGCTGTCAGCACAGAGCCTGACGCGGGGCTCGAACCCACGAATGTGAGATCTGACCTGAGCTGAAGTCAGAGGCTTAACCAACTGAGTCACCCAGGAGCCCTGAGATGGTGATTTTAAACATGGTGACCAACACATGGTATATGCTCAGTAAATGTTTGTTATTACTCATGTAAATGGGTTGAGGGGCTTCTAAATACCTTGATTTGTGAAGTTAAATTTTTTCCTTATGATTTATCTTTCATGATGATTCTTTAAGAACAATTGTTAACAATAGCAGTTATTTAAAATGGAAAGTTGAGGGAAGAAAAGAGAAAGGAAAGAATGTGTAGGTGAAAGCACAAATTATGAGTATACACTGTTTTTGTAAAGACCACTAGAAGAATCTCAGATCTTTGCATTAAGCAAGGCAGGTCCTGTTGATTGCATAAACTAGAAGAAAGGTAAAAACATCATCAGTCTTCAAGATATTTATGAGTATCTGAAAGGGTGGAAGGAAAAGGGATTTTCTTAGATTGCATTAATGATTCACCAACAATTAAAACTGGTTAATATTCTGGGATTAAATGGATGTATAATATAAATAGGGAAATACTTAAATAATTGTTAAAGAGATTTTGAAAATAACAAAAACCTCAATTTTTTTTCAGTTTTTCCAGATAATTGTTGGTTTGCAAAAGATTAGCATCAAATAGTTGTTCTAAATACCAAGGAATGAATAAATGATTGAATGAATAAATAAAAATAAATAAATAAAGTTGAAGTTTAAAGGCTAATGGTATTGAATTCATTCAGCATAATTATTGTAACTACTTACTTATTCTAGCCTTGGCAGTTCAATACAGATACATTTCAATAAAAAAAAAGTCCATAATGACCCTTCAGTCAGTATACAGCAGACTAATCCAGCATTGGGTAAATTACCAACATTAATTTGAATTTTTAAAGTAAAAAGTAGAAAAGGGGCATTCTTAAAATCTTTCATTTGAGATTTGAATCTTGATCTTAAGTTTGCAGAGCGCAGGGAGCCTTCTCCAATGCTACTGTCAAGGTCCCTCTTCTCAGTCAATTTTATTTATGTAGAATCTTTCATCAAAAGATCACAAAGAGCTGTCTAACCAGCTATAAAGAAACATAAATCAAAAAGAAAATGAAATGCTCAAACAATAAAATTATACATTAGAGGCCCATTTAAAGCAGAGCATTTTAAGATGAGAGAAAAAGTCTTGGCTGGAGTATACAGAACATAAGTTATAATGGGAAGCTATTTCATAATTTGGCGAAAAATGAAAAAGACCCACTTCTAATCGTGGAGAGCCTATTATTAGGAACGATCACTTGCATACCAGTGCTTTAATGAAGGGGGTGAAGAGCATAATAACTTGAAGTGGAATGGACAAAGTATGGAGGCACTCTTCTTGTTGCTCCAGGGAGAAAAAAAAATTTTTTTACTTCATAAATGGGCATTGTGCCCAAGTATCATGCTCTTTAGCATGCCTATTGCTGATTGCTATTGTGCCTTTCTCAGAGGCTCTACGCTAAAGTCCCACAGTACATATATAATATACATATCGTATTTATGATATATATCCACCACAAGAGTCTCAAGGAAGCCAAGGTGATCCTTCAATCTCTCCTGTCATCTTTACTTGCTTCTTCAGCACAGATTAATTCAGTGTCCCCTAAGTCCCAGGATTTCCAATTTATAGTAGGAAAATATTCATTTTAATGTCCCCAAGCATAGGGAAAATATAAGAATGTTGTAATACTATTGCTTTAACAAAAACCAGCAGAAGCCCTTTTACACTTGCTTGTATAGAGAGGCTAAAGAATTCAGAGACATCAGTCTTTTGTTTTATTGGCATTAAAATAAATATCAAGAAAATGTCCTTTGGCATAAAGTTTATAACATTCAGATTAAAGCGTACATTCTGAATTTTAGAATTTCAAATATCTCTAAGTTTCTAGTCTCCTTTTGTTCAAACCTGACTCTTCAGATAATTTATCTTATGGCTTGAGGATTATGCCTGACAACTTGTAGTAAGAAAATTTACACAAAGTGTGATATTTACACCTTTGTTAATGTTAAATTTCATGTTCAAAGCGATGTACACTCTGCATGTAATATATAGTGAGTGTAAATGATAGTGAAAGTTGATATAAAATTTTATCTTTTATTCATTTATGATCTCAAAAATATGCGGCTTTTTGTTTGTGTGCTCCCCAGAAATTAAGTATTGGCAAGTAATGGACTTATACGCAGGCAAAGGAAGAAGAAAGAGGAGGAAAAAAAGCAACATGGGCATTGAATCATCTCTACCACGTGGGATGGTCTTTCTGAGTTAGCGACATTTGAAGTAAGACTCAGAAGAAGGAAAAGAGGTAACTATGCACATAAGATGACAGAAGGGCCCTGAGCAGAAGGAAAGAGAAAAGGAGTCAAATGTTTGAGGAACTGAAAAAAAAGTCCAATGAACCTGAATGCAGTCAACTCTGGAAGAGTTTGGTAGAAATGAAGATTCATGGGTGAGGTATCAGTCAGATTCTTGACTACAAACAATGGAAGGCAGCCTGGGTATCCTAAGCAGAAAGGATTTTATTGTCACCTAGTGGATTGCATGCTTAATTGATGGAAAACAAGGACCAATATGCTTGGAAAATGAGCAGGAATTAAGGAAGGGTGGGGGAAGAAACTATCTCTTTTGGACAATGCTGGTGTTCCTAACTCCATTGGCTAGTTAATGCTGCTAATTGACAAGAACAAGAAAGAATTTCTCACCTATCTCTTTAGCTTCATGGCCTTCTCTCAGGCTTCAGGATGCTACCTGGAGGGGTCCAACTAGCCAAACATAGGTATGGCTGTGTGCCCTAGCAGGCTGGGGATGGAGAAGTAATACTCAGACTCGTGGCTTCAAGAAGACTCACAAAATGAGGATCTCCCTCCACATTGGTAGGCAGCTTAGTTGCTGAGCAGTCAGATGGCCACCAACACATAGTAAGAAATTTGGGTTTTATTCAGGTTTTATGTGAGGCCAATAACAGTTTTGGGCAGGGAGGCCGTATAGTTCTACGTTTTATTATAGAAATCACTTCAGTTGCTGCTCTTGAATATGTCTTGAGATAAATGAAATAACACTGTTATCTTTGACATAACAAAAATATCAACCCCAGATAGTTGAAACATAGTGTCTATAATAAGATAATCCCTTCTTTCATATAACTAGAATTTCAAACTTGATCAAGTAAAGTCTAAGTGTCTTGAATATTTTTTCTCTTACATTTTAACTGCCTCTCTTATCTCATCCTTTAAAGTCAGGAATTGAGGAGGGTTTATTTCTGATCTCCACTTTGACTCTCTGGAGAACTAAAGCAGGAGATCAAAGAACAAAACAGGGACTGTATAAAGCACTGAATCCTACACTAAAAACTTGGTAAGGTTTCAGTAAAACTCAGAAATGAAACTGGACAAAATTTATTTTTTTTAAACAAAGAATACAAAACTACAAACACAGGATTTGGCCCTGTGGATGGTGGTCTGTTCACAATTGCTGCTCTCTTCATAGTGTCTGCTTTGAAAACAATTTTGGAAAAGTAGAAATAATTTAAAATACCATTTTTTCCCTAAAGTCATAGATTTTTCTAACTGGCAGCAGAAATGTTACAGATTCTTAGTGGATGTCTAAAAAACAGGGACATTCCATTTGGAAAAGAGTGAAACTTGCTGACCATTTGTTTCTCAAAATGAACAGTAAGGATCACTGGGAAGGAAATGTCCCTGGTATCATGGTAGTCAACTGCAAGTAGCTAATATATTTTAATCTAAATTCACAATCTATTGAATTTGCTAAGTGATTAATAATTCATTAGACAATCTTTTTCAAAAATAGGTTTATGTATTTATTTAGAGAGAGAGAACATGCTGTTGTGAGCACTCAAGTAGAGGAGGCTCTGAGACAGAAGGAGAGAGGGAATCAGAAGTAGGCTCTATGTGGTTAGCATAGACCCTGATGTGGGGCTTGATCTCACAAACCGTGAGATCATGACCTGAGCCAAAATCAAAAGTTGCATGCTAACCAACTAAGCCACCCAGGCACCTCTAAAATAGTCTTTGGTAACAAGAAAATGAAAAATTTCCTGACTTTACACTTGAGATAAAAATAAATAGGAGGCATTTCATAAGATCAATTCTTGCCAGAAAGGCAAATTGAGTTATAGTGTCACATGTAGCTCATGTCAGTGGGCATGGGTGCACACACACACACACACACACACACACACACACACACACACACACTTGATTTATACGACAAAGTAGAGGCACTTACCTGATCAATTTGTCAATTGCCCTTTGCACTACAGTTTTTAAAGCCAGTTTGATTTCTATTTTTAAAAAAAGGAAGAAAGAGGAAAGACGAAATACTTGGTGAATGTCTTCTTACAGGCACTGTGCTTGGTGCTTTATATGTGTTTTTAATTTTTATTTAAAAATTTTTTTATAGTTTATTATCTTTGAGTCAGAGAGAGACAGAACACCAGTAGGGGGGGAGAGGGGCAGAAAGAGAGGGAGACCCTGAATCTGAAACAGGCCCCAGGCTCTGAGCTGTCAACACAGAACCTGATGCTGGGCTCGAACCCATGAACCGTGAGATCATGACATAAGCTGAAATCAGACACTTAACCGACTGAGCCACCCAGGTGTCCCTATATGTGTTTTTTAAATTTAATTCTCATGATAACCTTCCAGGTGGTAATTACTATTTGATAGGTGAGGAAATTAAGGGCTCAGAGAAGTGAAGAAGTTTTACAAGGTCACAGAACTAGTCTGCAGAACTGAGGTTCAATACTATGTCTGACTAACTTCCCTGTTCATATTCTTTCTGCTATACCTTGCAGCCTCCTAGACTTTAAACAAATCAGCTACTGCAATTTAAGGCTAGAATGTGTGTTTGTATGAGAGCCATAATAAATCCTGATGTTTGATTATTTTGACCTACAAAAATGGCAATATTAATGTTTTTATTGAAATTATAAAAATCTGCAAATGATGGTAACCACTGCATTGCAAATATTGGTGAAATTAATTTTAGCTTTAATCATTATCTGATGATAACATGACATTCAGGCAAATAACAGTGTGAAAAGTTCTTAAATGTTAGAATGGTTTTGTGCAAATGAGAATGTAAAAATTCACATAAAAAGTCAAAGAAAAACCAGAATCAAAACACCAAAAGAGAGAGATTAAGGTAGATAAATTAAATCTCTCTGATTTGTCCATGGTAACACAGCATTATTAAATATTAAGTTTACTTGTATGGAATTGGTAACTAAATTTCATTCAGACATCAAATATCAAGCCCAGTAAATAATTTAAATGGTTATTTTAAACACATTTCTCTGGAACGACAAAGGTCAAAAACAAAAGTATTAGATACATGTTTAAGGTGGAATGCATTAAAAATTCTGATATAAAATTATTGGTTGATAAACTTTTCTGATCAGGAGCTTTAACTAAAGCAGCTTTGAGTAAATCATGCATCACAATAACCATATACCATGTAAAAGCTGACAGCTCAAATTTTAAAATGCATATTTTATACCTACTAGAATCTTTGAACCAGGGGCACCTGGGTGGCTCAGTTGGTTGAGTGTCTGACTTCAGCTCAGGTCATGATCTTATTGCCCGTGAGTTCCAGCCCTACTTCAGGCTCTGTGCTGACAGCTCAGAACCTGGAGCCTGCTTCAGATTTTGTGTGTGTGTGTCTCTCTCTCTCTGCCTTTCCCCACCTCACGGTCTGTCTCTGTCTCTATCTCTCTCAAAAATAAATAAACATTAAAAAAAGAATAATATTTAAAATCTGTGAGTGAATAAACTATATAAGTTATTGATAATATTGAACATTGACATAATGGAGAAGAACCAATGTGAACTGAGTCCCCAATTTATTTGAAGGTATGCTGCTTTGGTTGTAAATCTCAGTTACTCTAAGTGGGAAACATTGATACATATTTGACTGGGACATCAATTTTTGAAGAGTTCAGAGAAGATTATTATACTCATGATTTAAAGAATTAATTTGTCAAAAGCTTATTCAATACCTACCACGTGTCAACAGGGAGTCAGAGATTAATAAGACATTTCAAGGAAGTTTCAAACTGCTTGATCAAGAAGATGTGAATCCCCTTGTCCTTTAAAAAATCCTTTGTTTATACCTTAGTGAGGAAGAGAGCAAAACTATTAGAGGCATTTTCTTGCCAGTTAGTAAGAGCACAGGAAATGATAGCTCTTTCTGTAATTATAGCGATCATTATAGTGATCATTATAGTAATCATTTATAAAATAAAAATCTTTTGTGTGTGTGTGTTTGGATTCCAGCAAGAGTCTCAACATCGCCCTTTCTCAAATGAAGTCCCACTATGACAAGGAAAAGCTAGGGTTGGGAGGGATGTTAACATGGAAACATTTCCCTAGATTTTTGTTTTTTTTTTCTATGATCAAAACTCATGAAAGCATCATTTAAGTTGTGAAGTGTTGTGCAAAACAAAGCTTTATGATTGTTGTTTTCAGCAAAAAATTTTTTTGGATATAGGGAGCCTGGGGCAGTAAGTACTATATTAATTACCTGTTTTGCAGTGGGTTGACTTGAGGGAGGGCTCATTTAAGAACATTTTTTTATGTTTTTTATTTATTGTTTAGAGAGAGAGATTGACAGCTTGAACAAGGGAGGGTCAGAGAGAGAAGGAGGTACAGAATCTGAAGCAGGCTCCAGGCTCTGAGCTAGCTGTCAGCATGGAGTCCAATGCAGGGCTCGAACCCACATCCATGAGACCGTGACCTGAGCTGAAGTCAGATGCTCAACTGACTAAGTCACCCAGGCGCCCCAAGGGATGACTCATTTAAGGAGCCCTGAAAGAAGGCAGAGTTTGACTTTGAACCAGTGCTGGAGTGACTGACTCTTGCTGTACAATTCTTCTGTTTGTTACACAAGACCTAGTCTTCACCTTACTGTCTTCAAACTCACAGCTATGGATGCAATTTGTGCATATACTTAAAAAAAAGTTTGACATGTGGGTTGTTAGGGAGCCACTGCCTGAATTTGTCCCCCCCCCCCACCCCCCATGAATGACTCTGGGAGCCAGACAGGGCTTGGGATTTGGAGGATGTGGCTTTTGATGTGAGCATAGGTGCTGGTTAGCTCCCAGACTCACAGGTTGGGAGAATTAAACTTCTCCAAGCTAGCAGAGTGTATAGTGAGGGTTCCCATGGGCATCCCAACCAGGCGTGGGGTGACTTCTGTTATCCTGAGGGTGAAGATGTGTACCCCCAGCGAGTCTCCCTTTGTCAGGCACTGTCCATAATTCCCAGTTCAGGAGTCACTGTTGAAAATGTTTAGGTCAGTGCTTAAGAAATTCTGGCACCTTCTGCTCTCTCTTCTAGTATGATCCTCTCCCTGTGAAAGATTTCTCAGAAACCTGGGTCAGAAGTTAATGGCCTTAATGTGGTGGAAAATTGGGTGAGTCTATCCTTGCTTGCTCTGTTTCAACTTTAGTGGAATACGATTTCTGTTTTTTTGATCATGGTCTCTGTAGGAAATTTTGAGGGAGTACTTTCCTGCTTTGTCACATCGTGGCACATAGAATAATAATAATTGTATATTACTTTAGGGTGAAGTCTTGAGCCCTCTCATAACAGGAGGTGACTGCAGGCCTGGCCCAGCCTCTCTGAGGGCTGGGAGTCTGTAGTTTTAGTATATCCACTTACAGCTCAAAGGATGGCAAATTTTGTTTTCAGGGAACCATGTCTATTACATAGTGAACAAATGGTGTAACCTAGCCTATAATTATGATGGCAAATATTTACTATGTGTCAAATCCCATTCTATGTGCTTCATGTGTACTAATTCATTTAATGCTTACCTGACCCACGAGGTAGATAGTATTGTTATTCCCAAAATAAGAGAGGAAACTGAGACGTATGAAGACCAGCAGTTAATTAAAGTTCACGTGGACTTGTAGTAACTGACAGAGACAACATGTGGACCTATGCAGAGTGACTTCAAAATTGTATTCTTAAACACTATATTATATTGCCTGAAGAAAACAGTTGCAAGAATGGTGAACTAAGCCAGTAATCAACATAATATCAGCACCAAGCCTTTTGGGTCCCTAATGCTTTGAGAAGATTCTAGGCAGCAAAAAAATCCCACCAAAAGCAGGCACTGGATCAAGGCCAGGTTTAAGATCTGGAGAAGACAAATTCTTATGACACAAAGTCATGACTGACTTTGGGCCGTAGGAATATGAAAACGGAATCCTTTGATTTATAAAATTTTTAAAATATTTTTTTATTTATTATTGAGAGACAGAGACAGAGTATGAGGATGGGAGGGGCAAAGAGAGGGGCAGACACAGAATCGGAAGGAGGCTGTAGGCTCTGAGCTGTCAGCACAGAGCCCAACATGGGGCTTGAAGTTACAAATCACGAGATCATGACTTGAGCTGAAGTTGGATGCTTAATCGATTGAGCCACCCAGGCACCCCTGAATCCTTTGATTTTTGAGCATAAAACCAGTCACCTTCAATAATTAGAGATTTTTTTCCTTTTATCTCTAGATAGGAAGGAGGTCCTTAGGTAATCAGGAGATCCAGACCCAAAGGGAGACATGGTAAGGGGGGTCCTTGTCTGTGGAGAGATGGTCTATTCTTGGCCTGGCAAAATCAGGGCTGCTTAAGTTCCACTTGACAGTCCAGTGTACAGCAGGAATCCTCAGTGAGGGGCAGGCTGGGATCTGAGAGGGGCAGTAATTATGTTTAGCCCTGGGGGCACTTGCCAGGACTATATGCAACTACAACTCAGCCTCAGAGGGCCAGGCCAGACTTGGTTTAGTGACTTCTATTTTTGTACAATTCCTTAAGACAGAGACAATCAACCTGGAAATCTAAGGTTCTCTCTCTCCCTTCCTCCTCCACAACCCTGAAATCATCCAGCTAGAAGACTTCATTGCCTCTTGCTGATAAGGATAAGGAAATGAGAGGGAGGACAGCTTATGGTTGATAGGAGATAATATCAACACTTGATAACTCAAAGTGAGTTAATTAGCTTCTAAATTACTTTAGTTTTAAATTAGCCCCGAGGTTTGTTCAGGAGCAATTTCCCTTGAGGGTCATGAGGTGGTTGTGGGAGAAACTAAACTAACAAGATCAGGAAAAGTTTGTTTTTCCTGGGCACACAACTAGACCAAAGCTCCCTTTCGGTTAGATGTTGCCATGTGTCTTGAGTGCTGGCCACTGGGATGTACAAGGGAGTGCGGTACCTCCCTTTCAGGCCAGGCCCTTAAACACTGCCCTCACAACCCTCCTTCCTCCTTGCTCCCTGCTCTCTCTCTTTCCTGATCTGCTGGTCAGGGAAGATTCCAGATGACGAGGCGATGGCACAACACAGGATGGATGGTGTCTGTGCTGTTGAATCCCCATGATTAGACTTTGTGAAAGTAAGAAATGAATTTCTTGTTGTTAAACCACTGAGATTTCAGCGTTGGCCTGTTACAGTTGCTAGCATAGTTGGATTCAGTGCTGGTGATAACAGAAATAACCAATACAGATACAGCACTTCTATGTTCCAAATATGCTTTACTTATATTAACTCAATTAATCCAAATCAAAACCCTCTGTGGTAAGTGCTTTTGTTATCTCCACTTAAAGATGAGGCACAGTCAATCTTGACTTATCCAAGGTCACACAATTTGAAGGAGTATTAAAAGTATTTGAACCTGGGCAGTGTCACCCCAGAGTCTGTATTGCGGTTTAACATCTGAAGAGTTCTCCCTGATGTAAAGTTCTTTTAGAAGACAAACTATGTTCCCTTTAGTTAGGAGAAGGTGGTATCATTTTGGCCCATGCATGAGTTTCCTGAGGGCTCTGGGTCTCTGAACCATGAATACAAATAAAAGAGTAGAGGAACTGACCAGGGGAGGGAAGAGGAAAGTCACAGGGTGGTTAAAAGAGAAACCAAATTACGATCTGAACTTCTGGAGCCGTGGAAGAACTGGAAGTAGGGGATTGATGGGTAGAGTGAGGTGTGTGCTCAGTGCCCCGATGAAGCTTACTGGAAGAGGGGAAGAGTTGCTTGCACTTATAAGTTCCCTGGGACCCCAAACTGATCCCTCAAAGAGCCTCCCCTGCAGAGAAGAGCAAGGTGCAGCAGAGAGGGAGGGCAGGGGCTGGACATTTATTTCATCCAGCTGCTCTGCGTCCCTGCTGATTCCTAACCTTGAAAATGCTGCCAATGTGTCAGCATTGGTGTCAAGTGACCTAAGACGCCAGTTCACAAAAGCCATGTGTGAAAAAGTCAAGGGGAGAAGAACATTTGTCCTTCTGCTCTCCTTTCGGGCAACTGTCAAGCAGATGTGGACATCAAGCGTCCTGCCATTATTAGCCCATGGTTCCCAGAGGACAATGTACCACTATTGCTTCTAAGGGATGCTTTGGAAGAGCTTTTCAGGGCAACAACCAATGATTGGAAGTTCTGCTTTTCATGCCATTCCATCAGAACCAGCTTGCCATGGGACCCAGAAGACCTTAACAGAAATTTTGATAAGGAGTAATTGGATATTACTGGGTAAAAATCGTTTGTTGAAAAAGCTCATTTCTTTCCACTAACATTTAAAAAAAGAAAACTTATTCTTGTAACAATCCAGATACAGTTTCTGTTAGAACTAAAGATACAACATGTAACTTCCTCTCCATGCCTATGTCCCGGACTAAGTTTTCTGTATTTATTTAATCAGCTCTTACTGAGAGTCTGTTGTGCAGGTGCAGTTAGCTCAGTAGGATTTGGGTAGGTGCTGTCGAGGGTAGTGGGGGAAAATGATGGCTACAAAAGAACAACACAGGCTTTCTTACTATTCACTTGGAAAAAGACATGTGCACGATTTATAAAATGAAATGAATAACATGAAAGTGAGGGCAGAGAAATGCTGAGTGTGAGCTAAGTACTAATGTATGCACTCTTTGGTTGTTGAAAACTGATATTTAGGGGTGTTTGTATGTTGGGAGGGCCTGGGGACAGGGGTCAGGGGGTTGTGATGAGTCATACAGGAACCCCATCTGGCAGCAATGGGGGGGGGCACGGCTAGTACCTGCACCAAGTACATTGATTGAACTTGAGCACACCATCCTCCCCTGTGGGAATTTCCTCTGTAAGTTATTGTATCAATCCTGTAAATGAGGACTTTTCCCTTTCTTTACATTAACTGTGAGTGCAGTTCTGTGATTGACAGCAAGCTGCATATGCAGACACTCTGTTGAGGGAGGGAACCCTGGAGAAGATATACTGTATACTTTTTGACAATTCAAGCGGGCCTCTGTGTGAGTTATAGCTGAGCACTCAATGGTTGCCACATTTGTTTACACCATCCCAGTGTTGAATTCATTGTTTGTAAATCTCTTTCGGATAATTTGTATATGAAGGATTCCATATAAAACCCCTGTTTACTCCTTTTTGTGTTTTGCCTTTAAAGTCTGAGACACATGAGGGTGCCTTTATATGCATCATGCAGGAAATTAAGCCTTCAACTCTTATTAACACCATTAGGAACTGGGCTTCAGGTGGTCTACCTAGGGGCAGTGGAAAGGGGCTCATAGGTATGCAAGTAAATTGAAACAAAAACAGAGCAAAACTCAGATATTTATTCAGCTGTTGAAAGTTTTATGCGCAACCAGACTACAAATAATGTGAATTATTTTACTGAGAGTTTGCTGAAGAAATGGAGCTTAAACTACCCCCTTCATTTTATTTATGAGTGTTGAAGTGTTGATACACACACACACACACACACACAAACACACACACACACACACACACACATATATATAGAGAGAGTAATAAAATGTCTATTCTCAGCATCTTGTTACCTGGAAATTTCCACTAATTGACATAATTGTGGTTCATTGTGGAATGATGCTATTAATCTATATTATAAGCCTGAGACGCTGGAAATTCCTTAAAGTGAGTCCTGTTGAGACTTGATGTTTACTGCTTTTAAATTCTTTGAGCAGAGATAATTTCTGTGACATGTATGATGACTTCCTAAACAAAGCATAGAATTATTAAAAAACATTTCACATTTAGATATTGTTGAATAAGAGACTACTCTAAAAGGCACGTAAACACATATCTCATGATAAAAGCATATAAATATCTCATGTTCTTTAAAGACATGCAAATTAATAAATTATTCCTGCCTTTATATATATATAATAGAATATGATCTATATTGCACTCACACACACATACACATATACAGTTAACCCTTGAACAACAGGGGTTTGAACTGCATGGGCACACTTATGCAGAGATTGTTTTTCTATACAGTACATACTGTAAATGTATTTTCTCCTCCTAGTGATTTTCTTAACATTTTCTTTTTTCTGGTTTACTTTATTGTAAGATAAAGTATGTGATACCTATATAAAATATGTGATAATTGACTATTTATGCTATGAGTACGTCTTCTGGACAGCAGTAGGCTTAGTGGTTAATTTTTGGGAGAGTCCAAGTTATACCCGAATTTTTGACTGCATGGGCTGGGAGTCAGTGCTCCTAATCCCCATTGTTCAAGGGTCAACTGTATATGGCAGTTGTATGGTTCATTTGTGACACAGCAAATCAAAAGGGTGCTTGCAAACAGTGGTTGGTCTTTCTTACTGTAGTCTGATTGTTAGGAAACCCTTGTATTAAATAAAGAATTGTAATACAGCAGCTAGATGGTGTCAATGAACTGTAGATAGAGATCAAGAGTGATTTAAAGTCTGAGGTACATGTTGTGATTTCATAAAAGTCTTGCCTGGTCCATTGCACCCACAGTAGATACTGAAGTATGCACGTAGTGTGAGGTTTTCATTTCTTAGGGATTTTAAGGCAATAGATTCTGATTTTTCCACAACGACCTAGGGAAGTGCTGTTTAACTCACGTAACCCAAAAGCTCACAGACCTTATCAGCATGTGGGTTCGAATGAGGTCATTTATTGATGTTATAATCACAAGACTTGTGTGACTTGGGAAGTTGCTTACCCTTCTAAAGACCTGTTAGCTTATCTGTAAAATGAAGGTAATAATAGGAACATTATTTGAATACAGAGGCTGATCTATGTAAAGAATTTAGTGGAATAGCCAGTATATAGGAACTTAAAAATAAATATTTCTAATATAGTATTTTATTTATTGATTGGCTTATACATTAAAAAAACTGATTTGGGGTGATAAAATAAAAAGCAAAAGAAAAGTAAAGATTATATTAATTTTATTTTTTTTCCAATGAAGTTTCTTCAACGCAAAATATCTAAAAAAGAAAATGGGTCATCAGAAGAGCAAGACTTGTCAGCATCTCAAAAGTTCACTCAAATACATCTTAAAAAGTTCAGTCTTAAAAGGTGAATCATTTAATGCATCTTTGAGTCAGTCAATTTCTATAATTTGAAGATAGATTCAGTTTCATAGTTCTTTTTTGCCTGCAACACAGCTAAAATATAGAGTTCTCATTTTTTCTATCCAACTGAATTGCTATCAGATTTTTGTAAACCATTCACTCTGGAAGAATGCTTTGTTCTGGAAAAGGCAAGTGCTGGGAAAAACTCAGCAAGACTGCATAGCTTATTCTTTGAAAACTAGCACTTGATAAGGGTGTTAACTCGACATGTAATTCCACTTAGTAAAAGGATCATTGAACAGAATGGATGCAATGATTAAACCATAATTATACTCTGTAGCTATAATTATTGTGCAAAGAAAAGGTACATATAACAAATAAAGGAAATATTTAAACATAGGCATAGAAAAGAAGAAAAATCCATTATTTCGATGAGAAAGGGTAAATATGTGTGAAAATCAATGAAAATAAAACCAGGTTGGAAATGTTTGCATTAAAATAATTGAAAGAATAGAAAGCATCAGTTATGTGATTCACCAATCACAACAAAACTCTCTTAGACTAGATATTTTATAATTCAAAAATTGAGAAAATGGAAAGGATGTTTGTTGAATGAATGAATCTGTGAATGAATGAATCAGTGAATTGAAGAGGTTAGAGATCTTTAATAAAGTACTCTCCTATCAAGAGAAAATGACAAAATTAAGACATGAAGTTTAGTATAAAGCTCATTTTACATTTTACCATACTGAGGGTGTTGAGCTAATTGCTTACATCTTTTCTTTAAGAACAAAAAAAATGAGGGAATAGTAAACAATATTGACATTTGGAAAAAGCTAAAATAGCTATTAGATCAAGGAGAATAAGGAGAAAAGGTAGTTTCCTAGGAGTGGTCTTGCTGTCATTGTCAGGTGTGGGAGGCTTAACTACAAGAAACTGAAGCAGTCCTGAGGAATTTAGGGACCAGGCTACGAACAGGGCCAGTGGGTGAAGAAGAAACAGAGGTACCAATTCGGAGAACACAGTCAAGAGACTACATAAGGAGTGAAGAAGGTACCAGATGGAATAGTGGGATGTGTGTGGGTCTTTGAGGCTCATACACAGCACCGGTGGTGGTGTAGGGAAGAATGAGCTGCCCACCCTACGGACTGGTGAAAGGATAATCTGATCTAAACAAGGAGGTTGTGGTTCTTTAGAATCTTCGATGGTCCATTTCTTTCATACTTGGTCACTGTGACCAAGAAATCCCAAGTACTTCTCAAAATTTGGGGGTGCGTGGATCTCAATGGATATACAAAATGACATTTGAGTATTCCTAGTTTCATCATTAAGGCTTTATTTGTACTTAGTTTCATTTTAAAAAAAAAGGAATTTTAAGTCGGGACAGAAGGTTGGTCTATCGGCGTGAAGGTATTAGTTACCAATAGATGGTTATGAGCTTCCAGACACCTCCAGAATCTTACCCGAGTGTGAAGTCCCCATTCTTTAAATAGGCATCACTTTGCCTGATACAAGTCATACCCTTGTTCCAAAGGGAACTATCTAGTCAACGGCAGAGGTCACTTCTGCAGACCCTGTTAATGTTCATAACATGCTGACAGTTACTGCATTCAATAAAGCCAACAGGATTTTGTGTCCCTAAAGCAATGACAGAAATGAGTTTACAGATATCTCAACTGCCCTGTGCTCTGTGACCACGATCTTTTAACTCTCTCCAGCAGAGACCACACAGCTAACCTCTTGTATCTCATGGTTTAGAAGGTCTGGCCACCCTGGAAAGAGGAAAATCATCCCTGCTGCACGCATCTCTTTTTGCTGAAGCTGGTGAGATGGCAAAATTAGAGTTTCACTGTGGCTCCTTCTGGTCGTTTTACAATTTGCCAATTTCTTGCAGTGCTTCGGATTGCTACAATCTTATCATTTTCAAAAACTCATCATTACTTGTTCTCTCCGTGTAGATCATTTGTAGTTATGAGGAAACCCTCCCTCTGCTTTTAATCTCACACTGGGGTAGGGTTTCACGTTTTACTTTTCAAGTGCACTTCCAACAAAAGAGAAATAAATAGGCATTCTGATTCTCTCAAGACCAGAATACTATCATAACTTTTTATCTTTTACTGCTCTACACTCAAGGGTGGGTAGAGAGGTGTTTTCTTGCTCTCACATGGAATTACTATTAAATATAAGTGTTAAATTTGGATTTACTAGGGAAAGAGGCAAAGATGCTAAAGAGAGCTCCTGAATAGTCTTTGTCATTAATAACTGCTTACACTAAACAGAAATATTTCTGAAAATGGGAAGTTACATTTTCAAAAATCATATGTATCATGTAATATATATGTATATATGTTTTATACGTATATGAATATGTTTGTGGGCACATATATGTATAATGTGAGTGTGTATATATGTTATTTTGTGAAGAAAAAAGATAGATATTATTCATATTAATCTGAAGGCTTCCTGAACAGATAGATGTTGTGGAATAAACTATTACAATTCAGGTAACAACAATGGTAAAGTTAAGGTAAGGCAGACATGAGGGACATCAAATATTTGGAACCCTGCTGGAAGTTTCACTCCAGCAAAGCATAGCAGCTAATCTGATGCATTCTTTAGTGAGCTTGCAAAAATTGGATTCTATTTGTGAGGTTATAACTGTTGAGAATCTGAGTGACCTTTTCTTTTCATGACCATGATCCCAAATATTTGGCTGCCTCAAGAAAATTTGTTTTGGAGTAGTCTAGGATATCATAGAACCTGAGAGGTGTGTGTGTGTGTGTGTGTGTGTGTGTGTGTGTGTGTGTGTGTGTATGCAGACACCTGGGGGTGTTGAAGTGGATGCGTTTAGAAGGAGCCATCTTGGCCCGTCATTTGGAATAAGAAAGAAGAATAGTCAAGAATGTGAAAATTAATACAACTGTAGCAAAAATTACTGCTTATCCTAGAGACTTACTATGACAAAGGACTGCAAAGCTAGACATTGTCAGATAAAATTTGAGAAAGTAAATTTCTTAAACCTCAGAGACAATGCAGGTATGATTCTCTGATCTTACCAGACTCTAAAATGGTAGCAACTTATGTAAGATGAGAGATCCTCTTAGGGAAAATATGATGTGAATTAAAAAATTATTTCAGTTGAATAAAGGGTGGAGGCAAAATAGCTAATGAAACAGCAGTCGCTGCCCAGGACCCCTCAGATGATATGTACTAAAGATGGGGAGAGGGCTATGCTTCCAACGTTAGAGTGACATGGCCTTACGAAATAGAGCAGTGAGTTGTGGAAAACACAAAACGGCAACACAACACACTTGAAGAATAATTGTTTATCTTTTAATAAACATTTTTAAAGCATTTTAAAAAAGTTTACTTATTTATTTTGAGAGAGAAAGAGAGAGAGAGAGAGAGAGTGTGTGTGTGTGTGTGTGTGTGTGTGTGAGAGAGAGAGTGGGATGGGGGAGAGAGAGAGAGAGAGAGAGAGAGAGAGAGAGAGAGAGAGAGGGAGAGAGAATCCTAAGAAGGCAGAAGGCAGAGCCTGATGCGGGGCTTGAAATCACAAACTGTAAGATCATGACCTGAGCCAAAGTTGGATGCTCAACCAACTGAGACACCCAGGCCCCACTGCCCCACATAAGTGTTTGAAGGAAGAATGAACAAAGGCAAAATTCTCTTTGCATCCTCTGCCTTGCATGTCCATTCAGAGGAATAATTTCCAAAGTAGAAAGTGTAGGAGGTGAGAACTGGGGGTGGGAAATAGCCATTTGCCCTCGTGGAGAATTGGTACTTTGGTGTTTATTAAATCAAGCACTGGCTGTTTTTGCCTAGACAACTCCTCTGTCTGTCAGGTAACAAAGTGCGTATGTCTTTGCATCTGCATTGTTTAGTACATTTCTCTCAAAGGGAGGAGCTTCTGTTTTCGTTAGCAAAAGCTATTATGTGCAAGCGCGTTCTGTGATGGACCTGGTTTTGAAGACTTGGATTTTCCTTCTGTTCTCACTTCTGTGTGTACAGAGAAGTCTGAAGTTTAATCTTCAAGAATCTGAGATAAATGAGACTGGCCATTGAATTGATGTCTTCATTGTAGGTTAAGAATTACCCTAGAAGCATATGAGACTTGAGAAATCATGATATTCTTCAGTTCCTCAGTTGCAGAGTTAACCAGCTAGGAAGAGCCCCATGTCCAGTTCGACTAGGAAGGGTCACATGAGTGTTCAAAACAATGAACAAAATGGTCCAGAAAATCAGAGGTGATTGAACTTTATGTGGCTGCCCAACTGCAGCATTACTCAGAATTTATGGTTATGCCAGCCTTTGGACCCTTAAAACATTTTCCCAAGTATTTTAGGATTCTCACATAAATATTGCTGCAGTAAGTATCATCAACATTTAGTAGCTGTTTTTCAAGAATAGCCAAGTGACATTATTATGGTCTGTCATCAAACCAGGGGAGGTGTGGAGGAGGCCAAAACAAATCATTGCAGAGAAAGGCGATCTTTATACAGGCACACAAAGCAGAGTTTATGCCAAAGAATCAATATATGTTTCCACATATTAGCAGCATTTTTGAGTCTTCTGTCTGATTTTGGTTCAGTGCTCCTCAGATGTTTCCACCCACATATTTTTATTGAGAGAGGAGAGTGAGTGTGTGTCTACCTCATAGATACGTTTTTTGAGGTCATGCATTTAATTTAATTATTATTTTTTTAATGTTTATTTTTGAGACAGAGACAGACAGATGAGGAGCAGGGAAGGGGCAGAGAGAGGGAGACACAGAATCGGAATCAGGCTCCAGGCTCCAAGCTGTCAGCACAGAGGCCAATGCAGGGCTCAAACTCACACACCATGAGATCGTGACCTGAGCCAAAGTCGGATGCTTAACTGACTGAGCCACTCAGGAGCCCCCATGTATTTAATTTTAAAAAGGTATGTGGATTTTTAATTTAATTAAAAAGATTTATAAAATACTATTTTGCCCTGGTACGTTTCCCAACTGTCTTAAGAAAAATTATCTCACACTATAGTGTAAGTAACGATCACTTAGAATGCTTGTTCAAAATGTGAATTCCTGGTGCCTACATTCACCTCCTCCCTCCAGATCCTGATTAGGTGAGTGTAAGATAGACCTAGAAATAAGGGCCTCAGGAGACTGGTTCTGTTTTTATGACCCAAGTAGCACACTAAGAGAAATTTGGCTCTAGAAATAGCAATGTCACTTTGAGAATCACTTCCTAAATGTTCTAGAAGTATTCACTACAGAAGTGGATAATCCACTCTCAGCTTTGATGACCATCCCTGCACTTCACTAATCCTGTGGTCAACCAGTCTGAACTCCTTCTGGCTTTCTTACCAGACCCACATCTCTCCATCTTCAGTTTTTCACTAGAGGTGATCTCAGCCAGCTCCTATACCTGACTGGCCCGTCTTCAAATTCTATTGGTCTTTTCTGGCTCTCAAATGTCTTCCCTACAAAAGCCTGTCCTTCTCCACCCATTCAACTTGATGTTTCTCCTGAGCTCTCTTCAACCCTTGTCACACTATTTTTGTCCATGTTTTATCCCTCCTAATTGAGCCTAGGTTCTAGAAAGGGGGTCCATGTCAGATATATACCTAAGTCACCAGCTGCCTACCATGGTCCTTTGAATGCAATAGATGTTCAATAAATATTGGTTGAATGGATGACTCGATGAGTAAAGGCTGGTATGTAGAGGTGAGAAGAACATGAAAAGGGAAGAAACAATAACTACCCCTTAGCTCTGGTAATGTGGTGACCGATTGGAATGGGCTTCATTTTTGTACCGGTATTTATTTCTCTTAATTAGGTGAAAAGAAAATCCAGAAATGGTCACAGCATTAATGCAATGAAAAAACAGATATTTGGACCCATTGAATGTCCAACACAAGAAGTGAACTCTGATGTAGGCGATGTAAATTAGTTAATAATTATATATATGACTATTGCAAAAGAGCACCGTGCTAATGCAAGATATTAATAAATAGGGAAAACAAAGTGGGAGGAGTTTGAGGTGATATGTAAGTCTGTACTTCCTGCTCAATTCTTCTGTAAATCTGAAAGTGCTACACAAATTAAGTCTAGTATTTTTAAAAAAAAATTAAAAATGGATATTTGGTAATGAGAGGGCGGGGAAAGCAACTGAAAAAGGCAAAATGATAAGAAATTAATCTGATCAGAAGAAATCACCAACGTTTGTTACGCGTGGTATTTCAGGAGCAGGAAAACCAGGCCTGGCTTGCTGTACTGGGGACACTCTTTCATGGTTGTTTATATGTGACGCTTCTGAAGAAGTCTTTGAACTCGGCTTTTTCATTAGTGAAATAAGGTTTTCATGCTGAGAAATATTTGATAAAACAAAAGTATCCATACGCAAACATGAACCTGATCATAAACACTGCCTACGTAAGAATTTACCTTGTTACCAATGAGAGTAGAATTGGTAAAGTAAGTGTATTTATAAGGGCAGAGGTGGAACAGAGCTGTAGGGGGGATGCATTCTACCAAGGAGTTTAAAGAATACTTTCAGTGGAATGAGAAGACATATGATAGCATCAATCATTCACGGTTTGACATCAAGAGTGATAAAGGGAAGAGAGAGAGAGAGTGTGCGTGAGCTTTATAGAGCTGGGCTCACACATACTCAGCAGTTCATTTTCGAAGAAAAAAATAACAGTTTTCAATTTATGCACACTGTAAGTATCTAAATGATTCAATGTAGACTATCATATCACAAACTCCTTCAGAATAATAGAGTCAGCACAACCTGCAAATTTGAGTTGGTTTTAACCTTTATCAGGGTTCTCCATCCTCCATTTAGTGTTATAGCAACCCAGGATCTATCTCTATTTTGTTGCTAAGCCATTTTCATGTGCATTAATATATATAAAATTATATATACTTGGTATGCATATTTTCACAAATAGAAAAGAGATGTTTGCACCTAGTAAGTGTTTTTATTTAGCTTTCTCTTCCTCTGTTGATACGAAGACTACAATTCATAGTTTATGAGGTCCTTTGTACCTACACCAGACAAGGTGGTTTGCTCTCAGGGCAAAAGTTCCAGACGCAATCGGCTCAGGCTGCATCTTTTTGGAAACATGTTCCACACCATCATGTGGCATGGCACTTCTCAATCTTTAATGTATAAGCAAACCATCTGGAAATCTTGTCAAAATGCAGATTCTGAATTGGTAGGTGTGGGGCGGAGTCTGAGAGCCTGCATGTCTGACAAATCCCCTGTGTAGCAAGGTACAGAGCAGTCATACGATCCGATCCTTTTTTTTTTTTTTTACACTTTATCATAAGCTGTGGACACTCTAGAGAGGAAGAAAGTCTGATTTTTTTTTTCCAATGCTCACTTAAGATGCTCTAAGTTTTAACATGTTGTTTGTCTCTTTCCTTCTGTCTGTGAGGCCAGTGGGTATAAGAAGTTTGTGTGAACACCTCTAAACTCCATACATGCTACAGTATGTGGTGTGTGTTAAAGAGATTTGTATGTAGTCAGATAATAAATGCAATCATCAGGGACAAACCTTCTTTCCTTTCTCAGAAAGACAGATGAAGGGCAGCGAGACTGACATTTGGCTCTTTTGCACAGCAAAGAGGGTATTCTCCATGATAATTTTTTAAAAAAGATAAAGTGATGATGAACTGGCAACTAAAAATAGACATTTTCATGAGTTTAGAGATGATTTCTCAGGGGCCTTTTCCCAGAGGAACTTCTACTCTCTGCAAATTTTCACATGGTTTCATGACGAAACTCTATATTGAAAATATGGAACACCTTATATCGGTTTTTCTTGTGTAAAGATATTTAGCATAAACAGACTGATCAATGACCTCACAAAGATTGTCTGCAACTATAAATTTTCCTGCCAGACGAACGAATGCTTTAACCTGCAGAAAGCACTTTGCAGAGCAGCTGAAGTCAGAGTAGGGGAGGGGTGAGCAGAGTGAGAATAATGGCAAGCAAGAGAGACAGCTTCAGCTGAGGGAATTCACTCCAGAGAAGGAAAATGTGTTCAGCTCCCCAACCTTGCAGGTAGCATGTTTGGCTGCCACAGGAGCACATTATTTGTTCTTTTTCCCTGACACTGAACTAAAGAATGCATTGTGGGAAAACCCATCGTGACATATGACACAGTGCAAAGGAAGATCACAGCGTGAGGCAGCATCAAGGGGTTGACATGGCCTTGATGCACTCGGGCACAGCACGGGGTCGCCGGGATGAGTGGCTCCTTCCAACGGAAGCCCGGGTGCAATTTGCACAATGCTCGTGAGAGCTCCCGGGGAAGCCCCAAGCCCCGTAAACTGGGCCAAAGAAGAGAGCAAAGACCCTGCCCCCCGCTTGGAGACACACAAAGAGAGGCATTTCAAAAGGAGCTTAGTTAAAAGGAGGAAAAATTATACACAAATATTAGAGGAAAATTGAAATGGGCTTAAAAAAAAAGAAATCTAACCGTAAGAACGGGAGCAAAGGGGATGGGAAGGAAATGGGAAGTGCAGGGAACTGGCTGGCAAAGCACATATCAAAGTGATGTGTTAAACTTCTTTTTCTTTCTTTCTTTCTTTTTTTTTCTTTAGAGAAAGTCTCTTGGGAAGGCTACAAGTGAACCTGATTTGTTTTGGTTAAACAGTCTTCTCGCCCCTCACTCTCTCCTAACTTTTCAGCAGCTGTCTGCCTCCAAATGAAAGTTTGCACGGGGAAAAAAAAAAAAAGGGAAACCCCCGCAAGCCCAGTCCGGGCTTCTTTCTCTCCTGTCTCCCAGCAGAAAGACCCTCCTCCACTCCTTCTCCCTTGTTGCTTCGGCTCGTCATCCTATGCCACTTTTTGTTCATCAGATTTACATTTCAAAATTTTTGTATTGCTGTGGCTCATTAATTATTAATCTCCCACCAGCCCCTTCTGTAGAAGCATTTTAAACTTTGATTTTGCTATCCGTTCTGAGGAGAATAAGCTTTAATCATGACCCCTTTCTACTGGGTATTTTCCTTTCCTTATCCTACGATGAATTTACTCTTTATGTTGCTAGATGTGTACCCGCGAAGAACAACCTCATGGATTTTTTTTTTAAAGCAGCCCCCAAATGCTGGAATTGAGAATCACCATTGTCTTCCAGGGTCATTGAAAGCTCTTTTGACCAATTCCGGGGTATTTTGCACACAAGGATTTTACTAAGATTTAATTAGGGTTAGGGTAGTAAAAAATTAACCAATTTTGTTTTGACTCCCTTAACCAGCTCCCTGCTGTTCAAGCCACCACAAACTGTCAGACCAATTGTTGATGTGGCCCCTGCCTTTGATGGGGTCCTCCCTCTGCTTGTAACCCTAGAGGTTGCTTGAGTGTGGCTTATTGATTTCATTTCACAATTAATCAAAGGAAACAGATCAAACTTCCCATTTCAAGTTATCTTTCAATATGACTTTTTGATGGTTATGATTTCTTGGTAACATTTCTGTCTCTAAAATGAGCTTACTCCCTGTGCCAGCTATTCTTAACATTTTAGGAAGATCACTTATCTTTAAGAGTTTTATAAAAGCTATAAAGGTGAAGTACGTGTGTGTGTCTGTGTGTGTATGCACGTGTATACTTTCTCCATACTATTTTAGGAGGTCCCTAGGGCCCTACAAGATTATGCACGAACCCTTTACAGTTCTTGGAACTTGGATCAAGAAAGAATTCATGATTTGACGTAGAAGTTCCTGAGTTTTACTGTCCCACTTTCTGACCTCTACCTACTATGAACCCCAGCTGAGGCTGTATTTAGTATCACATATAAAGGGTCCTAACATGATGTCTGTGTCAGTTGCACAGCTTAGTGGCTATACAGAATTTTGGATACCAACTCTCTTAGTCTCTGCTGCAGCTGGATTTAGCTGGTGCTGTATTCTACTTGGGGTCCACCTGATTTCACTTTTGCTGTTGAGCAATGTGATGGTGCAAAATGCCACTTGAAGGATCACAGCTCATGGAGGAAAACCACATGCCTGGGAAGCAGGTGAGATGGTTTTAGGGTTCTTCTTGCTATGACACAACTGTGTGACATTGGGCAAGTTACTTCATCTTTCTGGGCTTTAGTTTCCTAATAATAGCTACCAATTATGGTGTCCAAGCTGTGTGCTGGCTAAGTGGTTTACATTTATTATTGCATCTCATACTCACAAGGACCATAAGAGACAACTTCTGTTAGCCTCACTTGAGATTTGAGAAAACTGAGGTTTGGAAAAGGGAAGAGGGCAGAGTCTGGATTTGTACTGAAATGTGTCTGATTGAAAAGTCCAAGCTTAGTAATTTTTGTACTCTTTGTGCTGCACAGCTTACTGTGTAAAACGTGGCACTGGGACTAACCCAACTCAAACATCATGGAGTTTTTCTTTTTTAATTTCAAGGTTTATTATTTCTGAGAGGGATAGAGACAGAGAGCAAGCAGGGGATGGACAGAGAGAGAGGAAGACAGGATCTGAAGTAGGCTCCAGGCTCTGACCTGTTAGCACAGAGCCCAATGTGGGACTCAAACCACAAACTGTGAGATCATGACCTGAGCTGAGGTCAGAAGCTCAACTGACTGAGCCACCCAGGCTCCTTGAAACAGCGTACAGTTCTAAAAGAGGTCACTGGGAGCCATATTGACTAGAAAATATTCTAATCCTTAAAAAATAATAGATTTAAAAAACAGCTTTATGGACATATAATTGACAAACAATTAAACTGCTTATACTTAAAATGTATCTTTTGTTGAGTTTTGACCTACCTTTTCATCTGTGAAACCATCATCACAATCAAGATAACGAATGTTTCCATTACTCCTTAAAGTTTCCTCTGCCCCTTGGTAATCTTTCCTTCCCAAACTTCCCTGCACCTCCTCCAAAGGTAACCACTAATCTACTGTCACTATAGTCTCTGTTTTCTATAATTTTTTTTGATAAAGAGAAATCTCTTGCTGTGATTTAATTTTGATTTCCCTGGGGAGTAGTGATGCTCAGCATATTTTTATGTGCTTATTTGCCATTGTGTGCCATCCTTGGTGAAATGCCTGAATCTTTTGCCCACTTTTTGAATTGAATTGTTTATTGAATTTTGAAAGATCTTTATATATTCTGAATATAAATCTTCTACAAATTATATGATTTGAAAATATTTTATCCCAGTTTGGTTCTTAGAGTCTTTGGTAGAGCAGCAGTTTTAAACTTTCATGAAGTCCATTTATTAATTTGTTCTTTTATGGATCATGTTATAGTTGTATATAAGAACTCTCTACCCAACCCAGGGGCACAAAACTTTTTTTCTAGAAATTTTATAATTTTAATTTTTACAGTTAGGTCTATGATCCATTTTCAGTAAATTTTTGTGTATGATGTGAAGTATGGATCAAGGTGTTTTGGGTTTTTTTTTTTTTTTTGCATATGGATATCCAATTTTTCCAACAATATTTGTTGAAGAGTCTATCAATTCTTTACTGAATTGCTTTTATACATTTGTCAAAGATCAGTGGTATATAAATGTGTAGGGATCTATTTCTGGACTCTTTTGTTTCACTGATCTATTTTTTTATATATGCCACATTGTCTTAATTATATGTGCTATAAAACAATTTTTGAGATGAAGTAGTGTTATCTCAATTTTTAAAAATAATAATGGTAAATAAACAAATGAGAAATTATACCAACTACACAAACTCTTCCAGAATATTGAAGAGAAACAAATATTTCTCAACTTTTTCTTTTTCAAAGTTGCTTTGATTGTTTTCAGATCCATAGAATTTCCATATGAATTTTACAACCAGTTAATCAATTTCTATACAAATGCATGCTGGGATTTTGTCTGGGAATGTGTTGAATCCTTAGATCAATTTGGGAAACATTGACCTCTTAATAATATGGAGTCTTCTGACCCATGAACATGGCTTAGCTGTTCCTTACTTTTTCTCAACAATGTTTCATAATTTTTAGTGTATAAGGTGTCACACATCTTTCTTGAGATTTACCTCTAAGTATCTCAAAATTATGTTGCTGTTGTAAATGCTATTGATTTTTAATTTTGATCTCTGATTGTTCAATGCTAGTGTATGGAAACAATAGATGTTTCCATATTGATCTTGTGTCCACAATCTTGCTAAACCCACTTATTAGTATTTATGTGTTTTTTTGTAAATTCCATTGCTTATTTAGACATCTCTTATCTAGGCAATCGTGCTGTATGTGAATAAAGACAGTTAATGACTTCCTTTCCAATACATATCTTTATTTCTTTTTTGTACTTTATTGCACTGGTTAGATTCTACTATAATTTTGAACAGAAGTGGTAATTTCAAGTCTTGCCTTGTTTCTGACCTCAGGGGAAAAAGTCATTTGGCCTTTCACCATGAAGTATGATATTGCTGAAGTTTTAAAAAAATTTTAATGTTTACTTATTTTTGAGACAGAGAGGGGGAAGAGAGAGAGAACAATGGGAGAGGGGCAGAGAGACAGCGAGACAGAGAATCCGAAGCTAGCTCCATGCTGATAGCAGAGTGCCTGATGTGGAGCTAGAACTCACAAACCATGAGATCATGACCTGAGCTGAAGTCAGTCACTTAACCAAATGAGCCACTGCAGTCTTTTACATATATGCTCTTTATCAAATTAAGGAAATCTCTCAATAGATTTCTAGTTTGCTATTAGTTTCCATAAGAAATATATAGTGAGAGTTTTCATATACCTTTTCTGTTGTGTTCTAATATTAAAAAAAATCTTTTGTTGTCTTATAATAAAATAAAAATCACTCAAATAAAAATTTTTAATAAAATTAATATGTTGTTTTTTAATTTCATTAATTGAAATTTTAAAAATTTTAAAAGTATTTATTTATTTTGAGAGAGAAAGCAGGGAAGGGGCAGAAAGAGAGAGAGACCCTCAAGACCGGAGACTCCATCTCATAAACCATGACATCAGGATCTGAGCTGAAATCAAGAGTCAGTCGCTTAACTGACTGAGTTACCCAGGTGCCCCTGCATTAAGTGACTTTTGATTGTTAAAACAACCTTAAGAGAAATCACTCCTTCATCATGATGTATTCTTTTTTTATACATTGTTAGACTTGATTTGATTAAATCTTGTTTAGAACTTTTTGAATCTATGTCCATGAGGAATATTGTTCTGTAGTTTTTTTTTTTATTGTGATATCTTTGGTTTTGCTGACATAGGTAATAATGCTGACTTTATAGAATGAGTTGGGAAGTATTTGCTCCTCCTCTTCAACATTCTGGAAGAGTTTGGGTAGATTTGGTATAATTTCTCTTTTTTTACTTACTTATTAGTTTTAAAAATTGAGGTGTAATTGATATACAACATGGTATCAGTTTAAGGTGTACAACATGTTGATTTGAAACATTTATATATTATAATTTTATTCCCATCATAGCATTAACCAACACATCCATCACATCACATAATTATCATTTTTTTCTTAATGGTGCCATTTCAAATCTAGTCTGTTAGCAATTTTGGAGTATTAATACAGTATTGTTGACTATCATCACAATGTTGTGCATTAGGTATTCAAAACTTATTCATCTTCTAATGGCAAGTTTATATCCTTTGACCAGTATTTCCCCAACACACATCTAAGCTACAATTCTACCTTGTTTCTGTGAGTTCAGCTTTTTTAGATCCCACATACAAGGGATATTTCTTTATTGCCTGCAGGGTCCATCTATATTGCAGCAATGGCAGAATTTCTTTCTTCTCATGGCTAAATAATATTCCGTTGTATATATACCCCATCTTCTTTACTTATGTATCTATTGATGGACACTTATGTTATTTCCGTATCTTAGCCATTGTCACTATTTTTGAGCTGTTTGATTATGATATGTTTTGGTGAAGTTATCTTTATGTTTCTTGTGCTTGGGTTCTATAATTCCTTGATCTGTAGGAATTTCATCCACTTCAGAAAAATTTTGGCCATTATGTCTTTAAAAATTTTTTTTGTGTGTGATCTATTTCAATTATGCTGTATATATGTGCTCTGCTCATATATATAGCATTTCATGCTCCTTGTTTTAATTCTCTTTTCTCTCTGTGCTTCATTTTGGATAGTTTTAGTTACTATTTCTTCAAGTTCATCAATCTTTTCTTCTACAATAGAGCTAATACTTCTCCCAGTGCATTTTTTATCAAACACATCATAATTTTTATTTTCTATGAGTTCAACTTAAATCTTTTCATTTCTAATGTCTTTGCATATTAAGCCTAAAATCTGTACTCCATTTATTGATTTCTGGGTCATATTTTCCAGGTATGCTTCTTTGCATACCTGGTGATTTTTGATTGGGTGTGTGACTTATTTGTTGCTAGATATTTTTCTATTCCTGAAAATAGTCTTATGTATATTCTAGAATCCAGTTACATTAATTACATGGAAATAGTTCAAGCCTTTTAAATCTTGCCTTTTTTCCCCTTTTCATTTGTTAAATGGGTCTGGAGCAGTGTTCACTCCAGGGCTAATCATTCCCCACTACTGAGGCAAGACCTTCACCTTATATACACTCTACCAAACGCACCATGGGTTGTAAGGTTTTCCAGGTGGGCTGTGGAAACAGGCATTATTCCTAGCCCCATATGAGCTCTGGGCACTTTTGACTCTAATTCATTCACATCATTCTTTCCCTAACAGCACGTAGTTTTCTCATACACATTCATGGATAAGAACTCAGCAGAGTCCTCAAGGGGAGCCCCTGCCAATCTTGGAAGCTCTCACTCTGCTTTGTTGCAGAGGCTATAATTATGCAGGAAAGTGGGATATGAAGAATGGGGTTGCTTTCTGTGGGTGGAGAGGATACCGAAGGGCATCTAGGAATGAGGATTCCTAGAAAACGAATGTGGAGGCCTAAAAGAGCCATCCAAGTGAAACTCTTGAGATAGTGAGAAGAGTCCTTTGGTTTAAACTGAAGTTTCCTTTGTGAAAGAATCCAGTCCTTTTGGAAACGTGGGCTAATTTCTCTTCTAAGGAGAGTCTATTTGTTTTTGAGAGACAGAGAGACAGTGTGATCAGGGGAGGGACACACAGAATCAGAAGCAGGCTCCAGTCTCTGAGCTGTCAGCACAGAACCCGACATGGGACTCAAACCCATGAACTGTGAGATCATGACCTGAGCCAAAGTCGGATGCTCAACCAATTGGGCCACCCAGGAGCCCCTAAGGACACTGAGTCTAAAACAATGAAGGCTGGGGCCAGGCTTATATTTTTAACTAGTATATCTCAAGGGTCTAACTGTGCTAAAGAGTGCTAGATAGTAGGTAGACATTGAAACTTGTGTTTCAGTCCCAAGCTGCTCATCTATCTCAAGGAGTGTGGGTGCTATAGGTGGAGCAAGACCCAGATTCAGGAGTTTTTACTTTATTCCTTAGAACCTAGGGATCTAATGACTGACTTTGCAAAGGGCCTGATGAAATGAAAGCCATGCTGTAGTGACAATCTGGTGGTAGTGTGCTATAGGTAGAGGACAGGGAAGAGGCTGGGAAAATCAGCAAGAAAATTTCATGATTGGATGAGAAGACCTAGGAAGGAAGCAGTGGGGCTGGGCAAGGAAGGGACAAGTATAGAAAAGACTTGCTGGCATTCTCAAACTGGCTTGCTAAGCGAAGTAGGGGCAAGAGGCAGCCCAAGATGACTTGAAGGCTTTGAGGAGGCTTGATTGATAGAAGCCTGGTACCAGGAATAGAAGTAGGGATGACAGAAGAGGAACTTGTTTCAGAGTGAAAATGACAAATTTATTTTTAGGTGTTTGAATTTTGAGGTGACAGTGGCATACCAAAGTAGATATGAACTGCTTCTGGTTGAAAATATAGGGCTTAGCTATTCATTGACCAAGTGATTGGTATCAGCATTTTGCCAGTTGCTGAGCTTGAAATTGAGATGCAAAGACAGAAGTGTGGCCTCTGTTTTTGAAAAGCAGGTAGTGGGATGATGTAATACCACTTGCTATGGGCTAAGAGACTCATGTTTGTGGCCTAATGGCAGCACAGTGGAGTGACACCCAAATCAGAGTAAGGAGTGCTGGGAGAGCCTCCTGGAGCCAGGGTTCCCTGAGCTGTGTCCTATAGCAAGTAAAGGCTCATCAGGGAAAGAAGGAGATAAAGAGTATCAAAGACTAAGGAAACAGCTTGTGAAAAGGTACAGAGACAAAAGGGAGCATGGACTAGTTGGGATCTGACTAGAGAAATGGATCCATGTGAGGGAGAAGAAAAAGATAAAGCTGGAGAAGGGAGCAGAAGTTAAACTGTGGAGGGCGTTGAAGGGCTCTTGGTGACTTTGAGCAGCTTTGCAGAACATACAAAGGGGATGCCCCAAAGCACTGGACTCCATCTCATGGGTTGTGGGTTTCTCTAATTTAAGCTTGGAAGCAATTTGGTAAGAGTTGCAGTTTGTGTACCTAAAGACATTATGTTAAGTGAAATAAGCCAGATACAGAAAGAAAGAAACTACGTGATTTTACCTATGTGTGGAATTTTTAAAAAGTCAAATACATAGAGGTAGAGTAGACCCACCAGTGGCTACCAGGGGTGGAGAGGTGCATAAAATGGGGAACTATTGGACACAAAGTTACAGTTATGTAGGATAAATGAGTGTAGAGATGTAATGCACAGAATGCCGACCACAGTTAGACATACTGTGCTGAATGCTGGAAATATACTAGGCCAGTAGATTTCAAGTACTCTTATGTGAGAAAATCTGTTCATTAGTTTGACTGGTATAACCATTTCACTAAATCTGTGTATCAAATAATCATATTGTATGCTTTAAATATATACAATTTTTATTTTAAAAATCAAAGGAATAGAAAGACTGCTCCAGCAGCAGTGTGATGAATTGATTGGAAGAACTAAAAGCTGAAGTCAGGGGCACTAGTTATACGACTTCTTTAGTTATGAAGGAAAAATGAAGAGGGCCTGTTTTAAGACAGTGTCAGTGGGAATGAGGACAAAGGGATAGAAAAAAAGATTGAAGAATTCTAAAAGGCAGGATTTCATGACAGATTAAAGAGCAGAGATTTGAATACGGAGTTTATCAGCATAAAAGAGATGTTTGAGGCATTTGAAGGGAAGCACTGTACCAAGGAGTGTAGTGGGGGAAAATGGAGTCTAGATTGAAACCTCAAATACTCCCCAATCCTGGGATTCCTGTGACTTGATGGGGTTTTTTTTTTTTTTTTTTGAGGAGGAAGGAATGAAAAAGCATCTGATAATAGAGGAATGAAACTAGATGACTCTTGCCATTTATGGGAACAAATAGAGGACAGAAATTAGCAGAGGAAAGAATAGAGGAGTAAAGGCTGTGTGATGTCAGATGCTCAGAGTCTTAGGAGAGAAAGTGTGGTCAGCAGTGCTAGCAAGGAAAAAGGGAGCAGAAAAGATAGCACCTTTTAGACATTTGGAGGTTCAGGGTGCTTGGGTGTCTCAGTTGGTTAAACATTCTACTTCAGCTCAGGTCATGATCTTATGGTTTGTGAGTTTGAGCCCCGCGTTGGGCTCTCTGTTGACAGCTCAGAGCCTGGAGCCTGCTCCTGATTCTGTGTCTCCCTCTTTCTCTGCCCCTCCCATGCTCGCACTGTGTCTCTCTCTCAAAAATAAATAATAAACATTAGACATTAGGAGGTCTCAGGTGACCCCAAACAAAGCAGTTTCAATAGAATGGTGAGGAAATAAGCCAAAGAACTCTAAGTGGGACTGAGGAGATTTTGAAGAAGTGGATTTGGTAAGTATAGATACTGGATCCAGGATGCTGGGCCTCCCGCCTACCCAGTCGTCTGAATTATAACAGAATCTCACTTTTTAAATTGAATTCCAATAGTTCTGATAGTCTGTGAGAAATAGGCAAGATCTGAAATAGAACCAATTAGGAGCACTATGGTGGAATACGAGCATAATGGTGTTTCCCAAAGTAGGTGCCTTCTGGAGTATTAAGTATATATGCCAAAACATTTTTATGGAAAATAATCACAAAGAATAATAAGCTTCCTTGAGGAACTGAATATAGTTTAACTCAGACTTTGCCCCAGCAGCCTTATATTCTGAACTTTTGATGGTTCACCATTTCAACTTTCTTTTCATACTACATTTTGTCTTCTCTTCTTTCTAACAGACTTTCTTAAACTGAAAAAAAAAAAAACAACCCCCAAAACCCAACAAACCCTTCTGTGCTCTTTATCACTTTCGTTTATTTCCTGACTTGTTGGAAAGCCTGTTCCTTCTGTGTGAAGCAGCAGATGGCAGAGTCCCAGACGGATGAGAGGCAGGTGGGGTGGGTGGCCATGCGCTGGCAAGGCTGTGCCCCACGTTGTAGGTGGGGGCGCCGGGCAGGTGTGCAGACCACACCAGCCCCAGTGCCTGAAGAAGCTCTTTCTATCCACTGTGAGGTCCAAGGAGTTTCTGCTCTGATATCTACTATCATGTAGAAAATTTTTTGTTTTCACTTTTATTTCTTTCTCCAATCTTATATTCTGAGATTTGCAGTGATATAAATTTGCTGATGATATGTACATAGACAATTTTGTAATTTAAAGTAGTGTTTTATATACCTGATCTCATTTAACCTTTTTAAAAAATTTTAGTGTTTATTTTTTTCATTTAAAAAAATTTTATTTATTTTTGAGAGAGAGACAGAGAGAGACAAAGTATGAGCAGGGGAGGGCCAGAGAGAGAGAAGGAGATGCAGAATCTGAAGCAGGCTCCAGGCTCTGAGCTGTCAGCACAGAGCCTGACATGGGGCTTGAACTCACAAACTGAGAGAATGACCTGAGCCAAAGTCAGAGGCTTAAGTGACTGAGCCACCAGGTGCCCCATAATTTAATCTTCAAATAAAAATAACCTGTAAAGAAATCCCTTCATGTTGCATAGTAAGTGGAAAACACATCAAGGTTTTTTTTTTTTTTAAAGCTGTTGGATTTTATCAAGATGATTCAATAGGAAATACCTGACCAAAGGGCATCTTCTGTTCTTCTGTCTGATTCTAGTGTTGGAGATTAGGAAAGAGGACATAAAAAATTCTCATACTGAAAACTCTTGAAAAATTATTTTGGAGAAATCAAGACTTTGTAGCAAAAGGTAAACATACTACTGACTATTTTAAAAATATTTTTATACTGTAAACACATTTAAGAATTTGGACAATTAAGGAAAAAACCCAAATATTTAATAACTTAATTTTTCTCACTCTGGTTTTTGGTTTATACTTTAATTTTTTAGTGGTGGTGCCAAGTAGATATTCATTCTTTCTCAGTCCTTATAATCAGGACTAAATTTTTATACCTAAAATAAATCAAGATATATATCTGGCAAGTTCAGCTATCTATAGGAGCTGTGGAATAGCTATTTGAAAACACATTTAGAACATGGTTTGAGTTAAGTGGAGTGTACTATTGAGGAATCCAGTTTTTCTTTTTGGACAAAATGAACATAATGGGAACTGGGGTCTTGTTGATGTTATTAATTAAAAGGCATTATACTTAAGAAATGGTGCTGGGGTGCCTGGGTGGCTCAGTCGGTTAGGTGTCCAACTTTGGCTCAGGTCATGATCTTGCAGTTTGTGGGTTTGAACCCCATGAAGGGCTGTGTGCTGACTGCTCAGAGACTGGAGCCTGCTTCCGATTCTGTGTCTCCTTCTCTCTCTGCCCCTCTCTTGCTCAGCTCTGTCCTTCTCTCTCTCAAAAATAAAAAAATAAATGTTAAAAAAAGAATGGTGTTAAGTTACAAAAATTAGAATCAATGCATTATGACCATTAACAAGCAGAGAACCACCTAAACCAAAAGTTAAGATTCATTGGTGGATGACATTTTTGTTTTATGTATGTATATATATTTTAAAGAAATCATCAGATCATTAGCTGGTCATTGTAGTAATACAATTCCAAGTGTAGTCACACTTTGCTAATAGTTTAAGAAGAATACAAAATTCTAGTCCAATGTTTACTGCTTTTCTTCTATAGATATCTTTGCCGTTTTTTTTTCCTGCAGATTAAAAAAAACATCAGTGAGTTGTTTTTGACACAAATTACAAACATACATAATATTCCTGGAATGTGTTTCAGTCTCTAGTTTATGTGCTCTTATAATTAACTAGATATCTTCAAAAGAAAGAATTCTAGTTCAGGGCTCAAATTAAGAGCAAGTAACTATAAACAGAGTGCTTGATTCATAAAAATAAACAGCACATATGGGCTTCTGCTACAGATGTTATACCCTGGAGTGTGCCCTGATTTCCTTTTAGCTAAATAAGAATGGGAAAATCACATAGATGTGTAGTAATATATGAGTGTCGGTTACATTAGGTTGCTCTCCATATATAGATAAGACAAGAGCATTTGTAAGTAGACTTTTCTAATCTCTGAAACTACAAAATGTTGGCCTATTGCCTTTGGCTTCATAGAGAGCAACCTCCCCCCAAACCTGCTGGTTCCTTTCTCTCCCACCACTCAGTTCTCAGGATGTTTTGTGCTTGTACAGAGCACACACATGTGTATAAGCCTTTTTGGTAGGAAAGATAAAGAATGGACATTTTATTGAATACCTAATATGTGATACTTTCTTTTTACCTTCATTCTATTACTGTTTATGTTTTAGAACTTCCTTCCCAAGTCCCAATATTTGCACCATTTATAATATAGATAGCTTTGGCTTTTTCGAGATTTTAGTGACTAATTTGCAAAATTAGTTTCTTTAATGTTTAATTTATTTTTGAGAGAGAGACAGATAAGGGGAAGGGCAGAGAGAGAGAGGAAGACACAGAACCTGAAGCAGGCTCCAAGCTCTGAGCTGTTAGCACAGAGCCCATTGAGGGGTTCCAACTCACAAACCTGTGAGATCATGACCTGAGCAGAAGTCAGACTCTTAACCAACTGAGCCGCCCAGGCATCCTGCAAAATTAAATTAATCAGTACTATAGCCCTTCCTTCTGCAAACGCTTACTGAACACCCACTCTTGCGTGCTTGATGAGTATCATTACCTTTGTTGTCCCAGAGGAGCAGACCCTGAGAGGCCGGGCGTTGTACTTGGCAGCACAGCAAAGACTTGAATCCAGGACTGTCTGACCCGAGCCTAATCTCTTTGCTGAGCAGAAATTATGGGCTAGCCATATACACTGGGTAGGCTGTCCTGGCTGCGCCACTACTGTCTTTTCTTCTTCCCATACTCCAAAAGGAGGGGTTAAAGGGAAATCCCGGGAAGTAGAGTGATGCAGGGAGGTCTGATCACAGACACTGTTTCTAATGTCTGAAAGCCTCATGGAATTAATTCTCTATAGACGTATTCACATTTTATTTTATTTTTAAAGTTTTATTTTTATTTGATTTGAGAGAGAGAGCAAGTGAGCGAGAGTGAGCATTAGTGGGGCAGGGGTAGAAAGAGAGAAAGAGAGACAGAGAATCTCAAGCTCTGACAGCATAGAGCAAGGTGTGGGGCTCAATCTCAAGAACAATGAGTTCATGACCTGAGGTTGAAACCAAGAGTCAGATGCTCACCCAACTGAGTCACCCAGATGCACCAGAAATGTGCACTTTTTAAAAGAGGAACTCTTGTTAGCTATAAATGTGGGGGGATACACCCTTGTCCTTTAGAAGAAGACTTTGTTTGAGAAGGGTTTGACCATCAGAGCCACAACAGAATGACGATGGACTTCTTTGCTGCGGATTCAGGGGTCCAGATTCAGTGGGCATCCAGAGGACATTAAAAACAGTCAGGGACCCAGACGTGCATCTATGCCAGCCTTGGTACACGCATCATCAACATTTTTTTAGATGAATCAGTTTTGCTGTTAGGGTGGTAGATACAGCTGACTGAATTTATTAAATATTGGACGTTGTCCTTTTAAAAGTGCTTCAAATAATTTACAAGTTAAACTTAGTATGATGTTTTAGGATAAAATCAACTCTGAAGGAAGAAGACATCAAAGATTTCAGGCATCACATAGACTCTGTTTTCTAGAAGCAAAGGCAAACAAAGACATTGGTTTTATGGAAGTCTCACTTTCTGACAACTCACAATATACACATTTATTCACAGAGATAATTACTCTATGAAAAATATCTTCCTTACTACAATTAGATTTGAGCAAGAATTTATGGAGGCTTGTGTGAAGAGCCCACAACAAAGATGCTGTTTAGAAATAGTATCTTTAATCAG
Source organism: Suricata suricatta (assembly GCF_006229205.1). NCBI lineage: Eukaryota > Metazoa > Chordata > Mammalia > Carnivora > Herpestidae > Suricata > Suricata suricatta. The sequence continues at coordinate 85,046,240 of NC_043706.1, read as the reverse complement.
ATCCTACTGGACTTTATTCCTTCCTGCAGATTTCCTTGTACCCCTACCAAAAGTGGGACTAGAAGATTATTTAACCTGCTTGACAAGAGACGCCTGGAGGGTTCACACCTTGACTCTCCACAAGGGCAGAAGGCTCAACATTGTGAATGACCTTCAGTTATCAGCTGTCTCAAATGAATATCTCTCATTCCATCCCTGATGATAATGCTTCAACAAGCAATATCAAGTATGGATGCAAATGAGTTATAAACCCTGGATTTAGAAAACCCTGGATATCATGAACCCTCTCTATTGCTTCTTTTTTACTCGAATTCTTTGATTTACTTCTTGATATTTTGATATTTACTCTTTCTCAGGGTACTGGTTTAGACATTGGCTAAAGAAAATAAGGGGTGCACCAGCGAGGCAACTTACTGCCTTGTAACTATCCCCTTTTTGACCTTTTAGGTCCCTTGCCATCGAGGAGTTCAGTAGGGCTCTTTCATAGTGCCCAGTGGGGAGTTTCATATGCTATGAATTCTCTGGGGACTGAAAGGAAACCTTGGGGAAACAGGTTTCTGGTCCAAGTTGGGACTGGGGACTGGTTTTGATGAAAGACAAATGTTCTAGTTAGCCAGTTCTGTGTAACAGACCATCCCCAAACGTAGTAGTTTGAAACAATTATTTATTATCTCTCATGGTTCTTTGGATCTGCTGGGCTCAGTGCCTCAGTGCAGCTGGACAGGGACTGAGACTGAGTCACCTGAAGGGTCTGGATGTCCAAGATGGCACCTTCGCTTACATGTCCGACACCTCCTCTGAGAGGGCCAGAATGGCCCTGGCCTGGGAATGTCTCTCTCACCATGGAGCCTCTCTATCTGGGTAGATCTAAGTAGTGGTGATATAAGTAGTCAACTTTCTTACCTAGTGGCTGGCGTTTCTCAGGGTGAGAATTCCAAGAGACCCAGATGAAGCTCTGAATCTTTTCATGACCTGGTCTCTGAAGCCATGAGGCATCACTGCTGCTGCCTTCTACCAGCCAAGATGAGTCACAGGGGTCAGTCTAGATTCAAAGGGAGGGGATTTACATAGTACAAGTCCCACGAAGCATGAGTCACTGGGGAGCCAAACTTAAAGACCAAAACCACAGCAGGACAAGTTTTTTTTTTTTTTTTTTTTAGAATTTCAGACTAATCTGTGTTCTTGACCTTTGGTAAATACCCACAATGATCCTAAAGGGATCTCCAGACTGAAAATAGCCATGGTAATCCCATTCTATGGGCACAAAGCACTAACCATCCCTGAAGTACCTGTAAAAAGGCACAGAAGACTGGTTCCATGAGAGTTTTGTTCCTTTGTCAGGATTTATTATTTTAAAACTGGCGAAGGCAACCGTCTAGGAGTGTGATCCTAATGTGATACTTAGAAGCCTGTACCTATCAATAAGTGAATTTTGCTGTCAAGGCCTCACACCTGGGTAAATTTTTGTTCTCACAAACACTGTCATTTGGCATGAGATAATAAAGCAAAACCGAATACAGAGGACTGAGGGCTATTTCTGTGCCGCATGGTCCATTTGTGACATTCATCCATATGTCTCAATGGAGCGGAGCTCATTTATGCCATCAGCTTGTCAGCACCTTGGATCACCCTTCGTCCTGTGAGTGTGTGGGGTGTCAGACCGGTGGGTTGCGAGTGGGGCAGGGAAGAGTGAGGAAGGCCAGGGCTATGCAGTGCTGCCCCAAAGACTGTCTTCCAACCCTCCAATATTCACTGAGTCTTGTTTCTTCATGACCCTCCTCCTCATTTCCCCTTCTCCTTTCAAATTTGAATAATAATAATTCTTATTCTTAAAAGAAGAAAAACCAGCATGACAAAAATAACGACAATAGAGAAAGAGGGAACTCAGCCACTCCGAATTCCAGATTATAGGAAACATACTTAAAGAAAGGATCACACTGTACATGTGCAGTTTCTGGACACCTTAACCCTGGTGAATTTCATGCCAGGCATGTAATTTCAGAATCAAAGAAACAGACAACCTGGGATGGTCACAGGAGAGTGGGTAGAATAAAGATCAACTTAATGAATGCATTGTGTATACAGTCCCTGAGGGTCATGATTTCAGGAGAGAAAAATAAGGGAAAGAGCAAGGAACAGAGAGTTCGGCAGAGAAGATAATAAAGGGAGGAAGAGGGAGGGCACAGCAGAGAAGAGTAGAGAGAAATCTAGGAAGGAAGAGGCCACACTTGGGGAAGAAAATACAATTGCTACCAACATGTTCCTCTCTATTTAAATGTTGGACATAAAATGATATGTATAGTTCACAATGGTCATTTTTCTGAGAGACAGGAGTAGAAGATGTCAGAAGAGAGGATTGTGGGATAAATATGCATAGTCACAGTGGTATAAGGAGAAGGTCAAGGGCAACTAACTCTCCTACGGTAGCTTGAAAGCAAAAATCTTATGGATCGGGCTCATCTCCCCCACTTTTCCAGCCAATAGTTTTGCTAATAGGTTTGCAATAAATGTTCCTGCCTGACGAGGCATTTTTCACTAAAAGGAATTGGTTTCTGAGAACTCCCTCTGAATGAAGATGTAATCAAGAAAATAAGGGGTAGTGATTCATTGCATGGTTTAGAGTCAATCCTGGCTCTGCCCCTTAGCAGTTCTGTGACTGGAGCAAGTTCCTTAATTCTCTTTCCGTTGCAGGTTCTGTATCTGTAAGAAGGAGAGGGAGCAGCAGAACATGCCTCCTAGGGTTGCTGTGAGGATTAAGTGGAATTGCGTGCAAAGGCTGAGCACATTAATGTAAGACAGCAGCACACGGTAGCTGGTGTTATTATTCTGTTGCTATTAATAATAACAGCACATTTTAACTTTTTCTCTTCTGTACTGTTTTAAGCCCCTCCCCAAGAATGTACTCTCTGACTGTAAAGTCAAAGCATATTTTTTCATGCAGTACACGGATGTTACTGGAAAACTGTTGAGAGGCCACCGATGAAAATGTTTTGGCAGAGATGCCGTGTTTACTCAGATATACTTGTTAAGCCACACAAAACTTTTCCGTTTTCCTGCCTCTCAATTAGCTTTAATTCTTGACTCCACTGCCTCCAGCTTTTGGAGTAAAAGTGTTTTCGATGGTCCACTGGGCCGCTGGATTAAGCTGTACTTAAGTTACTCATATGCAGAAATAAACTTGTCTTCTTTCCCCTTATCCTTCCCATACAATGGCTCATTCCTACTAATTACGTTATTCTCTGTGATTTTCCGGGGTCCCTTGGATAACAAGAAGAAGCAGTGTTATAGGGCATATACTTTTATGCTTTATCAGCCTCTGTTATCCACGGGTCTAACACTGAAGCTGAGCAAACAGTCCAGACCCAAACGTGCAAACCCACTGATTGTCAACTCCATGAAGGCTGAATTTGATTAGAGGGCCAATTTCCTGCCCTTTCCTCTGTGCTCATGGAGAAAGGAACAACTCTCAAGTCCCTAAGAGATGCTGCTTGATTTAAGCCCTGTGAAATTATAACCAAAAGGTAATAGAAAGGAGAAACCAAGCTTATCAAATTTTCCTTAGGAGCATCAGTGTGTTTCACATATAGTAATTGGTGGAGTTCAAGCCTGCATTCCTACCAGCTCCAGGAAGTTGCCAGAAAGAACTACCAATAAATAAACCAATGCTTTGGAAAACAACTTTTATGCTCTCTGGTATTGACTTAGAAGAGGTTAAGAGGAGTGTAGAAGCACACGGGGCTGGTAAGTAAATAGGGGTGACTTTTGAGGTAAGTCATAGTTATTGGTTAATTGCAAGAAGCCTTCGGAAGCTGTGAGGTTGTTAACTGGATGAAGGGCCCTGGAAGGAACGAAGGTTGGTTTCTGCTAAAGCAGTGTAACAAAGCAAGAAGCCAGTGAGCGACAGTATTACCTTCTTCAGAAACAGATAATTTCACCAATTTATTGGAGCATCTCATAAGAAACAAATGAAGGGAAAAAAAAGAACCTCACAGGTGTCCTTTTAATTTAATCAGTGCGTTTGATATTGTGACCAAAACTGCTTAGGCTGCAGGGCCTTCTGCTGAAAGGGCACTGCATAGAGCCACTCTCTGGAAAGGTGTCAGGGATGAAAGTGTTTATGGCATAAATAGGGAGATGAATCTTAAATAGCTTGCTCTGAAAATCTGATATGAAAAATAAGAAAAGCCATCAGAGCGTTGCCAGCAGGTTTCATGGGCATATCCCAGTCCACGTCAGCTCTGCCGAGCCCGATGTTCACACGCACACGACAGTCCACCATGGTCGGTGAGTTTCGGTGAAATTGAAAATCGGGGTTGGGGATAACTGGATTCGTAGAGAGGACCAAGGGATTGAAGTGGCCAGGAAGAACTCAGCTGCTCTCGCGGACTGAGAAGGGAGTAAGTGTGGGGATGACATACACAGGCACGTGTCCTGACAACTTTGCTCACCAAGGACAGGGAGTGAGACAGAGGGTAGCACTGGTTCTTACTCTCCCACCAAAGGACAGATGTCTCTTTGGGGTCATCAGCTCTGTTTCTTTTAGTTTTATCTCCTGAACAAGATATGCCTCACATCATTGTAAGAAAGAAATTCCAGAAATGTGTTTTCATTCAACGCTACAAGTATTTGTGGAGCACCTGAGCCCTAGAAACCGCCTGGGTATCTGAATGTTGACAGACGGAGAGGAAAGGCAGAGACCAAGAGCAGACGACCCCATTCCTCTGAAAGGGAAAACCCAAGTTCTGGACAACTCGTTCCAAGTGGTTCTATACCCGAGGAGGCAGCCTTCTTGAAGGAAGCCTGACTTGAGGAGCTGTCACAAATGGAGCTGTTTCTCTGGCTCCGTGTTCATTTAGGCACAGCCGAAATACCCCTTTGACAGCATTTAGTACGCCGTCGAGTCACTTCAATCTCAGTGAATATTAGGGGAAAATGCTTTCCCTTTATTGCAGAGAGCAGTCACCACGAGGAGATGAGGGGAATAGAAACGCAGCAGACATGTTACTAGGAGAGCCGGATCCTCCTGCTGTCCAAGGCTAAATCCTGGCAAGGGCCGGCGGGCTCTGGCCGTTGTCAGCTGCAGTGACACTACAGTTCCTCGGAGGACTGGGAGAACGTGCCCAGGATAACAAAGATACACATGTAAATAAGAAGCCACTGGGGTTTGCGGGGTTTTGACAGTTCACCAGTGTCCATTTGTTGAATTCTGCATTAGCGAAGCAATAAGAACAGTCTCTGACCTTTTGTTATGAGCAAGAGGACCAACTGGGGGCCTGAAATGTACATAATGACAAATTGGCAATAACATTAACAATAAAACTTTTGAGAAATGAGCTTTTTTCTTTTTTCTTTTTGTCTCTCCCTGGCTTATTTCCATCCTTAGCCCGGGCTCTCTGGGTCGGAAAAGCACGCATCCCAGTTTTCTCTCCCTTGGGAGCCATGTGCTGTGTGGGACGCTGTCTCCAGGTGGATTGGCCATGTTTCTCCTGGTTCTCCCCGCAGTTTGCCCGAGGGGTTGCTATAAATTCCCTGGGAGGGCAGTGGGCCCCGTTCTTGGCTTCCGAGCCCTTTTCAACTGAACAGGGATAATAGTCCTGAATGGGGAGAACCGCAGCCACACGAGGACTTTTAAACCCTGGAATCCAGAGAGCACAGAGGGTGACGTCTCTAGTTCTTGAATGATGTCATTCATTCGAAATTTAATACATCACAATTCCTTACCTGTCTGGAAAAAGTTTTATTTTTTATGATTATCAAAAGAATCCAGGGTTACTAAAAATCTTAGACCATACAGAAATAAAAATATAAGGGATGAATTAAAAATCATTTTGTCATTTTATTACCTGGAGGTAGCCATTATTAATAATTTTGTATTTATTTTTTCAGATCTAGCTTTATGTTGATACACACCTATTCTCCTGTTAAAAACTCAACAGGACTATGTAAACTACTTAGCAAACTCTTTTAATTTTTCTATATCAACAAATATAGATCTCAATTACTTATTTATGCCCTCATAGTATTCCATAATGTAAATGAATCCTGACTGACTGACTCAAGCCATTATTCTTTGCTGGTGAGTATTTGGGTTGTTTCTAATTTTTTTCAAGTCTTTGGTCTTACATAAACACAGCTGCAGTGAACATCTATGCAAATTCTTTGAGGGTTTCCATTGCCATTTTTGTTTGCCCCCTGTAGACAGGAGCTCTTTATATGTTAATGCATTATTTGAAATATGTGTGTGTGTGTATGTGTGTGTGTGTGTTTTACATTTTCCCCCTCATTCTGTTGCCTCTCTTGTAATTTTATTCATGGTGTTGCTATTAGTATTTTTGGCCATTGGTAAGGTGTTAGGTATTTATATAATTTTAGTTACCAGGGGTTTCCTTTATGTACAGTGCAGTGTTTAAGAAACTCAGGTTTTCAAATCACACTGCCTAAATTTGAATTCCATCTTTGTTGCTTATTACCTGCATAGTCTTGGTCTAGTAATTTACTTTACTTGTTGTTAATTCCCTTACCTGTAATGTGGAGATGACAGTGGTACCTACCTCATGGTGGACATTGTATAAGATACTACACATAAGGGAGGGTGCCCAACACAAGAAGTATATAAATCAGTAAGTATTAAATATTTTTATTGTTATTTGAGAGTAAAAATGGCAAAGGAAATTGCAAATAAAATATGTGTAACTTCAAGTTCAAACAGTATTTTAGAAATAAATAAAAGTAACTGTTTGGGGGAAAACATGTTGTGCAAATTACCAAGCCCAAAGGTACCAGGAGGGTGGAAAACATATCTGTTTAATACTCTCTATAAACGGTAACAGAAAAGAAACTTCTGGTACTTTGAACATTCTAAGCAGAGAAACAAACTATGGTTTACACATGCTTGGAAGAAAAAAAACTAAGCATTGTCTTTGAAGAAGTGTTTAGGCTTCATATGAGAAAATCTGGGAACTCAAAACATGTTCCATATTGGGGTGAGAAGGTCATACATGGGGGTGTCTGTATGATCCAACTTGGAGCAAGGCAACAGGCAGCACTGAGGGCTGCCCAGATGGTCAAGGTTGCCTCAAGGGCAGTGCTCCAAAGTGGAAGTGGCATGGAGTCAAAAGTGAGGACAGAGGGGGGGGGTTTGAATAAATATGTAAATCAAGCAGGCATGGTGGACCATTTCTGGGGTGCTGTATCCTCATGATGCTTTCCGCTCACGTCTTGCCCAGTTGACATTGTTATGTGAGAAGCCCTGAGGAGGACACGGATGAAGGCAGTGGACTTTCGCATCCCTCAGATTGTGCTCCTTCCCTTCACTATCATTGCAAGGGCTGTGCCAGTTCAGGTCCAGGGTGAGGATAAAACTGAGAGTCTATGATTTTTATTCTTGTCATCACTAGTATACTAAGCATTGTTCTAAATATTATTAGTAAGGGTTTCTGTCATTGGTGCCGTTCTTAGAAAGACCTTCATGGTCCTGAGACTGAAAAATATTCATCTGTATTTTCTTTATTGTACTTCTGCAATTGCACTGCTTTACTTCAGATTTTCAATGGGGATCATTTTTACATAGGTATTATATCTCCTTGACTTCATTTCTAAGCAACTGTAGGTCAGGAAAAATGTCCGTGTTACTCTGTTGGCTCTGGCCTTGCACAGAGCCAATCCTGGTGGACCTTCAAAATTGTCTGTTGATGTCATCATGATTGCATAAGGCTAGTTTTCCTTTGTGATTTGACATTTGGTAAAGTTTTTGTTTTAGTTTTTGGATGGTTCTTGATGTGATTGAGGAAGCCTGGATTGGGTCCTCTCAGGAAGCAGCCAGTGCCCTCCATACTTGGGGGTGAGCTCAGGAGGATGCTCTGAGGAGGGGCCTGTCAAGTAATTAACAGACATCATGACTCCAAACTATATGACAGGCAGGAGTTCCTAATCATTGCTTCCTTGCAGGCATAAGACTCTGTGTGTGTGTGTGTGTGTGTGTGTGTGTGTGTGTGTGTGTGTAGATAGCCCTTCACCTTGATCACTTCTTAGAAAACTCAGGGACTAACAAATGATCAGGGACCATTTTTTCCTGCTCCTATCCTGGGTGGTTGTTGGGTTCCTGTGAACTCTGAGGACTCCATTGTCCCTTGTCCTTTCCTCAACTTGTCTGTCTGCAGAGAGAGGAGAAGACTCAGCCCTCAGTGAAGCTGAGGAGAAGACTCAGCCCTGAGTGAAGCTGGCTCCAGGAACCACTGTGGACCCTTAGTGGTTCCAAAGGTAGATTAAGTGCTCTGGCCTCATTCTGAACCTTGTCTCACACACAGCCTCATGGGGAGAGATAAAAAGAGAACCATCAGCCCAGGCTGGAGCTCCCAGACCTCTCTGTGCCCTTTGTTCCTCTTATCACCACCTGATACAATGATCCATTTCTCTGCTTATGTGTTTAAACGTGTCTCCTTCTACTAGGCTGTGAATTATGTGGGAGCAATGACCTCATCTATCTTGTTCACCACTTTATCCACTATAGGAAAAGGAGTATTTGACACACACTAGGTATTCAATAAAGGCACATTTTAATAAATAAGTGGACAAATTCATGTTGAATGATTTTTGACAGCATTAAATATGTTCACTTAGCGAAAGCCTTTAAAGCCTTTAAAAAGTCTAGAAATCACTGAAGACAGGTAGTGTCGATATGCCCATTCACACCCACATGGCATCTGGATCCGTGCACAGGCCCTATGGGGCGTCCAAGACTTAGAAGTGACAGAGCCCACATCCTCTGCAGACTTCCCCCAACACTGTTTCCAGGGAAGTACAGTTCATTGCTAGATATGTAATAAATACTTGTAGGTGAGTAATTGAAGTTATAAGCACACTGTCAATGGTAATCTAATAATCATTCAAGTTGGGATCTACTGTGATCATTCTAAATAGCCCATAGATGCAGTCGCACTAACTAGTGACCCACATGCAACACTCTTGTTCATTCAGAAGGCTCAGATCCACGCCATGTGGAAGTGAGGGCTCCTCTTCTTCCTTCTCTCAGTGAAGTCTTCCCGAATATTTGTCTTCGCAGATTCCATGAAGTTCTGGACTTCAGGGAAGGAAGAAATGATTTACATTTGTTTACGTCAGAGATATTTATTAGTCCTTTTTAGTGTCAGAGACAGTGTGGGCTCGATGTGGGAGCCCAGACGAACTGGATGGCTTAGCTAGAGAAGAAAAGCTTCAGGAGAGAGTTAGTACTGGTTTTCAAGTACAAGATGATATAGAGGAGGTGGTGGTGAGCAGATTTCTTCAACTAAGGGTAAGGCACAGCCCCAACAACAACCCAGCAGGCTTTAGACTAAAAGGGACTGTAAACTGGACTGAGGTAAGTACAGGGGCCATACTTTCTAGACTAGAAATGGAGACACATGGTCTGACACATGATCTGACAGATGGTTGAAATATTTTGGATTACGACTGTCCTAGAAAAATCTCTTACAGATGGCTTAGGTGTAGTACACAGCCATGGACATGTTATGACTTGAGGGACGCAGGGAAAATGCCATGCCCTTCTTCAAAATATCTTTTCCAGTATTGCACATTCCACTATTAGAGATTTATTTCTGTGTCTTGTGGAGGCTTTTAGATAGTCCATCTTGTATGTAAGATCTTAAACACTTGTCAAGTTACTGATTTGGGGGGTCCAGTTTTGAAAGTAAAGGTATGCAGGAATGGGAAACCTGTGGGAAAGAACGGTGGTAGGAGGTTGGGAAAATTTTTAAACATTTTTATTTAATGTTGAGACACACAGAGAGAAAGAATATGAGAATGGGATAGGCAGAGAGAGGGGGAGACACAGAATCTGAAGGAGGCTCCAAGCTCTGAGTTGTCAGCACAGAGCCCAACGCAGGGCTCAAACTCACAAACTGCAAGATCATGACCCAAGCCAAAGTAGGACGCTTAACCCACTGAGCCACCCAGGCACCCCAGGCATGGGAAATTAAAAAAATTTTTTTTGTTAAACTTATTTTGAGAGAGTGAGACAGATAGAGCATGTGCATGTATGTGCATGAGCAGTGGGAGAGGCAGAGAGACAGAAGGCAAGAGAGAGTCCTAATCAAGCTCCACTCTCTCAGCAGGGCTCCATGCACAGCTCCACACAGGGCTCCACATGAGGCTCCAATTCACAAACCTGAGTTTGTGATCATGACCTGAGCTGAAACCAAGAGTCAGATGCCTAAGTGACAAATCCCCCCAGGTGATCCAGAGATAAGGGAAATGATCTTATGTTGCCTAGAGTTGGCTTCATCATCCACAAGAGTTGCTAGGCAGTGTCACAAATATCCAGGGAACTTGTGGATTTTCCTTGGAGATTTGGAAGGAAAAATGGCTGGTCAAGGGGTGGCCTTGCTTGGCAGGCCCAAGCCCAGAGCCAGCACTGCTCACCTCAAAGCTGGGCAATAAATATGATGCATCAAAATGCACTAGACCTCTGTCATCCTGTGTGCATCCAATTCTGTGAATCATGAAACCACACTCGCAGTATTGTCATCTCAATAAACCAAACTCTTGCCTTTAAACTAGCAGAATGGGGAGGGGGCACAAAATTTTGTGCGTGCTCATGACAGAATTTCACATTCTTATTTATGCCTCATGACTGATATGTTTAAATTTAAAAACTATAATCTCTTACAGAAAAAAGATAGAAGGAAAAATCACCTTGAAGGTGTCAGGTCTGGAAATAATTACTTCATAAATACACTGGGTGGAGAGTAGCTGAACAATTGGAATGTTCCCGTCCTGCCCCATTCACACGTTGGCCACAAGCTGCTCACTATGGACACGGCATCTCAGCAGACATTTCATAATGAGACATTTCTCAATGAGCTTTGTATGATCGTCTGTCTTGACTGTATGTTACTTTGTTACAATACAAAGGGAAACCAATGAAAGAGTCAAAGATATACTGTGCATAAAAGATGTGGGTGTGTAGGCTTGTCTGATAGAAAAGAAGCTGCTTGTAGGAAGGGTTCAGGTTTTATCCCTTTTGTGTTCCATCAGCTCCTCCAAATGCAAGGAGATTTTAATATGGTAGGCCATTATCTAATTAATGAATGAATGGCTCAATAAGGCAGAAGACCTTTTTAATTAAGGGGTTTTCTAACACCTTTACATGACTCAGCTGAGAGGTTGTTTTTTTTTACTTCTTTACTTATACCTACACTAACACTTGTACAACTCATGAAAGAAAAATCACAAGGATGGACCAGAAGAAGCCATATTTAAAAAAAAAAAAAAGGAGGAGGCCTCATGATGTTCTCACCCCCTATATAATTTCTTCTGTAGCCATCAACGACTAGAATATGGCAGTTTTTAGTTCTGTGAATCTGTGAGAGATCCTCCTGCAACAACGTCAGATGGAGAAATAAATTTTAGTCCTCACCCTCTTCACCCTAGACTGGGAGCAACTGGCAGATAAAGAATGTGTCCATTTTATCCATTTCCTGAGCACTCCCCTTGGTGCCTGGATCTAGAAGGTACTCAATATTTGTTTGTGAAATAAATAGAGGAATGAAACGAGTCCACGCTTGTGGTAATAGCATGGACTAAAAAATCCTTTGTTTAATTGCCTTGTGAAAAACTTTGAATAAATCGTCACCCTTATTTTACATGTTTATCTCTTTCGGTACTTCTGAAAAGCAGATCATGATTTCATTTTAGAGGATGCTAATGTGGGAGGAAATATAGAAACATAACAATGTGGAAGATCTCTGTGCCTGGGCAGTCTTCTTGCTCGTAGTACAGGCTTAATAAGTATGCTTTGAGTTAACATGTATGTGTGTTTATATATATATATGTGTATGTGTATGTTTGTGTGTATGTAGATATGTGGATCTTAATATAACCTCTAAAATGTTAAGCTTGATAAACACCAAGGCAGTGTTATTACTGTAAGTGCTCAATATTGGAGACTAGTAATACGTATTTTAAAAATTATGTTTCTTTGGTGAGACATGCTTTAGTGTAGATGGCTTCTGTGATAGAGGTGAGCTCTTATGAGCCCCTTCAGGGGCAGAAGAGGTCTGGAGTGCTGGCAACAGTGAGCAAGAAGCCATTCAAGTTACACGGCAGTGTTGGGGTGCAGGTGCTCAAGAGGGCATGTGACGGTTAAGTGAAGCACCTAGTCTTTGGTGGGGAGGTCTGAAAGGCATGTACTCTGACTGGGCTTTCTAGCTCCTGTGTATTAGAGGGATGCTAAAAGGCTATCTCCATTATTTTTCTAATATAGAAATAAGTCACTGTGTAAATCAAAGTCTTCAGGTAATAAGTATATAGTAGGCAGTAAGGGATTCAGAATAATTTGACAGCACTTCTGTTGATGTGCAGGGAATAGGTCTGAATCTTGCTGTGGCCTGTTCTTTAGGGATGAAAAACCCACTGGATCTATTACCAAGACATGAGCTAGAAAGCAATGCAAACAAGGGTGCGTGTGCGTGTGTGTGTGTGTGTGTGTGTGTGTGTGTGTGTGTGTGAATCCTTGGTCTGGAGGAGATGTGTGGAGATATCTTTATGGTGGTAGGTTAATTCTTTCCCATTTAACCAAAGGGGTTTGATAGGAGATGTAAATACACTCCTATGAGAGAAAACGGACTATGTACTGCATTGTCTGAAGTATCTAAGTGGAGAAAATTAAGAGATAAAGTAGAATAGAGAGACACTAGAAAACCGCTGATTAAATTGTGTGTTAGGATTCTCCAAGGAAACAAACAATGGGATGCCTGTTTGTCTGTCTGTCTGTCTATCTATCTATCTAGAAATTTATTTTAAGATTTATTCTGAGGAATTGGTTCACATGATCATGGAGGCTAACAAGTCCAATATCTACAGGGTGGGTGAGTGGGCTGGAGACCTATGGAAAAGTTGATGTTGCAATCCAAATCCAAAAGGTAGTCTGTTGGCAAAATTCTCTCTTCCGCAGAATGGTCAGTCTTTCTCCTATTCAGACCTTAAATTGATTAGATTATGGAGAGTAAACCTTCCTTGAAGTCTACTGATTTGAATGTTAATCTCATCTTTAAAAACCTCCACAGAAAGATCTAGAATAATGTTTGACTAAATTTGGGTTCCTTGGTCTAGCCAAGTTGATACACACAATTAATCATCACAGAGAGCATCTCCAGGCACCTCAAGTGAAGTGTCTTGGCTGCACATGGCATCCATTTGTGAGTCTCCTGCCGCACATTTGGGAAAAGATTTTAAGATATTTCCACCTCTCCAGGAGAAGGAACTAGAGATGTTCTGTAACCCTACAGGCAGATATAAGTCAGACAACACCTAGAATGGCTGAGATATGGGCCAGGGTAGACGTAAGCAGTCCCAAATAAAACTTTTATTTGTATTTAGCCAGCTAATGATATTGTGATATATCACACTTTTATCGTCACTTTAATTGTCTGTGTGTAATTTGGATTTTCACTAAGCTTTACTTGTAATGTGATCTAAAATGTGCATTATGTTTCACATAATCTTCAATGTTTTTTGTACCTTCAGATTAAGAAACTCAGAGTGAATGGGCTATACTCTAAGTTAAATTGGGGGGAAATTCCAACAACTCATATGGTTCTAAACTCTGTTAGGTGGAATGGGAGTAACTCTGACAGAGCAGAGGAAGCACAGGTTTTGAAAGCAAACTCCACATTACAGGTGTGTCATTTAAATGATATAATCATCACTTACCGTTCCAGAGACTCAGTGTTTCCATCTGCTAAATGGGAATCGTGATATTTGCCCTGGAGGGTTCTTTAGAGTATGAAATGAGATTATGCAACCAAAGCATCTAGTATAGTTCCTGAAAAAAAGAGTTTGTGCTAAATAATTACTGCTTACTTTCCTCCTGGGTAAGGTCTGACTTGGGATATATGGCAAATACTATTAAATATCCTTAGTCCCTTCTTTCTTGGTTCATGCCAAATCCAGTTAAAGAAACCCACTTCCCAGCCTCCCTTGTGGTTGTGAGTGCCATTTAACAAGTTCTGTCCAATGTGACCTATGTGAAAGCCATCTCCTTTGCTGCTAAAGATGCCACCTCCTTCTCTTCATCACTTCCTTCTCTCTACCTAGTACCAATCATTTTGTGACTGGAATGGTACCAATCATTTTGTGACTATGAGAAAACAGACAAGAAATCAAGAGGTCTCAGCACAGATATCCATGCACCACTGAACAAATACCAGAAGATATTTTATCAGGACAATGTCTACATGAGTAAATAGAAGCTTCTATTTTGTTTAATCTGCTATTTAATTGGATTTTCTTTGTGTAAAAGTTGATTGCAATCCAGCTAATGTGGGACTTAATTGTAGCAATATTAAATGTAATTTTGAAAAAAAGTTCTGTTAGGAATATTACTGACAAGCCAAAGCACCACCCCTTAGCTCCTGCTTCCCGTGTCCTCTACTCAAAATACTTGCCAAAATCCTGTGGATTCCTTTTCTTACCTTTAGCTTCTTCAAAATCCTGCCCACTTTAATTTTTACTCAGATCACCCAGACAGAATTTTCTCTCAACCATTAACCTCTATTATTGCATGCCAGAAGGAAAAATAAAGATCGGTTTTCTGCTCTCACAAAGACAAACTTAGGTATTTCTATAACATTCAAATTAGTTTTCTAAAAACAGAACTCTCTGGTTTCCATATGAGGAACACTTAGAAGTTGCCACATAGGTAAAATGTACCAAGTCTAAAGCAGTATTGCTGTTGGTTGCTGGGTCTGCAATGAGATGAAACAGACACTGAGAGCAAGCCTTTAGAAACTTTCATAATGATTACAAGTGATGGAAACTTCATTTTTATTGTACTTTACAATCTTAGTCCATTATGGATTGGGAACGTAAAAAAAAGATTTCTCCTTCCTTCTTCCCTCCCTTCCTTCCTTCCAAATCATAGTTTGAGAAACACTACTATAATGTGATTATATCAGGTTGTATAAAAAGTCGCTGTAGGGGCGCCTGGGTGGCTCAGTCGGTTGAGCCTCCGACTTCGGCTCAGGTCAGATCTCACGTTCGTGGGTTCGAGCCCTGCATCAGGCTCTGTGCTGACAGCTGGTCAGAGTCTGGAGCCTGCTTCCGGTTTGTGTCTCCTTCTCTCTCTGCCCCTCTCCCTCTCATGCTCTGTCTCTCTCTGTATAAAAAATAAATAAAACATTAAAAAAATTAAAAAAAAAGTCGCTGTAGAGGTTTAATTATTTTCAAAACTAGCCTTTTAAAAATGATAGTGTTCTCATTGTGTGAGAACAGCTTACTGAAGATGTAGAAAGTGAGGATTTGTCAGTTACTTAGTTTGCACATATGCACATGCATACACACACATGCACACACACACTCACACATGCACACACTTGCACTCACACCTTATGTGGGTAGGAACCAACATGAATACACACTAGAACAATAGCTTTTTATTTTTCTTAAATGTGATTGCCCCTTTGCTTATATAAATTAATACTTCAATACACAAAATGGTAATGAACTATTCTCAGAAGTAGGACATAATATTATCTACAACACATCAAGAGAAATTTGGAAATAGGACTATCTAAGATAATGAGAGGCAATTGGGAATCTGAGAAAGAGGGGAATTTGACATATGGAAGTAATTATTATGAATTTTACATTATTTACTAAGTATAGCAACATTGTGAGGCTTTTGGTAACCAACTTAGGCACTTTTTTTTTTTTTACAAAAGAGAATACCAAAATGTGGAACAACTGCAGGTATTTTGTTCTAAAAAATCTTCAGTCCTGTAATGCTTGTGAGAAAATCTAGGACTGATCTGGATGGATGCCCCGGAGTTTGTTTTGCTGTGTGATGCAGTCATTGTTCTGAGAAAAACTGTGAACCATGTCAGTAGGATGATATAGGGCATTTTGGTTTGTAACTTTTGCCCAGCGCTTTCTTGTTTTCTTTAAAAAGAAAAATATTTGTGTGCTATTTACAGAGCCTTCGGGTGCTGCTTGCCATTTTAGCTACTAACACAAACAACCTTGACAATCATAATCTATTTTTTATCCTTTTTCACCCCAGACAAGTACGCAGTCATCAATTATAGGCCCTCACATGAAATACAAATTTAGTGCCATGGAAATGAAAACTAAAGCAATTTGTACCTTTACTATTCCAAAGGGAATCATTCTTGGTCTATTTACTATGAAATATTCCCTCTATCTTATACTCTTCTAAGTTATATCAATGTCATCGACCATAACTTGAATCATAATGAGTAGATGATACCCTTGCATGACTGGAATCATGTCATCATTATTAGATGACCTAGTTAGCATATGTGGTTAAAAATGCCATTGCCTTTTTATTTATTGACTTATTTCAGAATGCCATAGCTTATATCAGGACTGGGCTCCTGATGTGTTCTTATGAAATGGCATAGTGTTTTCTTATATATATATATATATATATATTTGAACTCATATCCACCAACTACATACACTGAGCCATCTACACTATTTTAAAGTATTTCTTTACAAACCATATTTTTCCCCTATGACTTTTATTATCAATGCCCCTAAAAAAAATGTAAAACATGAGCAAAGAAATGTGATAGCTTGGTTTCAAAAGCATTGGTAGACTTTAGGAGGAACTTCAAATCAGGAATTATGTCAGTGAGAGTAACAAACATTTCTTCCTGAACCTATGGGGTCACATATATGCACAGTATGTTTGTCTGCCCTAAGGTCCATGTACTTTTGTGAGGGAAGGGCTGGGGAGGGGGCAGTTAGCACTCCCTGAAGATGGGTCCTAAGAATGCCACATCCAAGGCCAGAAACCTTGGTACCATTCCTGGTGTTATGTTTACAAATAAGAATGTTTACAGGAAGAAACAAGCATTTGCTTAAGAAGGATGATAAAATGCATCCTTACTTTGACACTTCCATTACTGAAATCTGTATTTCTTCTTTATCATTAATTCCTGCTGTTGCAGTTCCCCTACCCTTATTCTCCCTAGGCCATTGCTCTTTTTTCTTCAGGGGGGAATCAAAATGTACCAGACAAGTCACTCTCTCAATTGGGGAAGGATTCACTATCTTACGTACTTTGACTTTTTCTCTGGCTTTTTGTTTCCTTTCAAATTCCATTCAAGTCTCACCTTCTGTTTCCCAAGCATTCCATAGGAACTCATTCTTCGTGTTTGTGGGTCTGTTTACTTACTTGCTAGGTCTGCCTGCATTGTTTCTCAGGACTTAACAGAAATTATGGTAGATTTTTAAAATATTACGCAGCATGCTTAATGAGCAATTGAATATTTGAATAAGCTTTGTCCTCTAGTAGATGGTTATTAAAGAATTTGGGTTTGTAAGGAAATTTGAGGTTTTCTATATATAATATGATGATGTCAGTGATTCTATAACATTTTATTTTCTGACTTGGTTAATGATCATGATAGATTAGTTGCATGATACCTAATTACTGGTGTAGGTGGAGTCTTACAAATAATATAATGATAAATTAACTAGGAACTGGTTGGAAAAGCTGAACCATTCCTGCATGGTCTGAGTTTTCTTTATAGACCCAAACCGTAAGTAGCAAGAGAAGGTGAGAGTACTTGAATGGGTAGCATTTCTAAAGGTAAGGAGATAATGCATGTACTATAAGTTAAGTTGAACGAACTCACTTTTTATTTGTATTATGTAACTGGAAGAAAACCTTTACCTCTGAACCATATTCTCACTATAATGCTCATTAGCTCATGATTTAGTCTCACTATAAGATGCCACAGCTTGTTTTTAGACTAAAAACTTAGTATACTGAAACATGACTTACACTTGATTGATAATTATCTGGCTATTCTAATTAAGCCTTCTTCCTTTCCTATTTTACTCAGTAGCTTCTTCTTTCTTAAAAATAATAGTATTTGTGAGTGTGGATGTGATGCTCAGTTCAAAATCAAAGTCAGATCTATTATCAAGGAATTCATATAACTCTGATTCCTAACTGTATGCCCTTTGACTTGTGTATTTTATTACCAAGTTTTTTTTTTTTAATGAATGTTAGTCACTGAACCAAATTTGGTATTTCTGTTCTTGAGCATGTGTTTACTCTTGAGTGAGTTGCAAAGATCTCTAAGACAATTCTCATGGTCCTGTGCAGAAGGACTTGCATTTACAAATAAAACATACACCAGAAATAAAAGTCTAGTTTCCAGCTTTGATATCAAAGCAATATGTTTTAATTGACTAAGCAGGGCACTAACTTAGGATAAAAGGATTCAATATAACAATGAACTATAAAAAAACAAACAAACCTCTGAGCCTTAACCCTTTGGAGCACATAGGTATGCATGTGCACAAACATTTATTTAGGTGGCAGTATGAATACATTCAGGACCACATTCTATTAGTATTAAAGTTTATGGGTAGCTGTTTATATATACATAATGGAACATATAAGGTCTGATTATGATCATGAAATTTAAAGAGAAATTTGGAATTGAAATATAGGATGAGCCACTCTATCAAACAATAAATGTTTAATAAATAACTTCTTAGTGTGTAGACCTATGTTAAGGTATGGAAATGTTATTGAAAAGAGACAAGCTATAGCCCTGTGCCTCAGAAATTACAATAATAGAAGATAAGACTAGTAGTTATGAAGCAATTTAAGAGTTAATGGTATGACTGTAAAAGCAGTAAACACAGAGTATGGAGGGAAAGCATAATAGTGTGGAATAGTTGGGGAAAGCTTTATGGGACAGATGTTTCTGGATCTAGACTTTAAAGAAAAGGCTGCATTGGGATCAAGGGAGAAAAGCTGAGCAGAGGCCGGGCAAAGGGAATAAATACAATGTGTTCACAGGCATCTAGGAGACCAACAGCAAATGAACATAGAAAAACTTGATTTAGTGCCCTGACATGGAACTATCTAGAAGAATTATAAATTGAATGACAAACTCTGACTCTTGTTGCTGCTGATCTGGAGAAGGCTAAAAATGAGCCTCTGTGACAAAGCACATTGGGAGTCATTGGAGTCATAGAGGTGGAGCCCAGACTGCAGACCTTGAGAGCTGGGGAGAATTTCAGGGCTGCAGAGGGGAAGACCCATCCTTTGGGTTCAGAGGGCTGACTCTAGACTAATTAGTGAAATATGGATGTTTATCTTTGGAATCCCTCCTTTATCACTCTCTGTGCCTCTCCCATAGTCTGGTGTCTTGCTCTGGCTTCAACTACCTAAGACTTCTCTTTGGTTTTGCCTTATTTATGACTAGCAAGAGTTTTACTTTCCTTGGCCTCATTCCTGAAAGTTAGAATTTGTGTAATTCTGCCAACTATTTAGAGTAGACAAGGGTTGCATTCTGTGCCTAGTGACCTTGGTAATAATCCCTCTTCCCCTTTTTTGGCGAACATTTTGTGTTTTTTGGTTTTAGTGTTAACATCAAGTCATGTTGCCCCCGATCCCCTACTCCATTTAGTCTTTGTATAGCACTCATGCTTCATAAACTCTGTTTTACCTAATTAAAAACAATTACCAAACCTTATATTAAATGATATAATTTTTTTGGTGTTGGCTGAATAATTCAGTTATTTAAATCATAGTATTAAGGCAAATTTTCCTTGTATAGACCATTTAACCTCACAGAGATGAAAATGTTCTGTGTATAGAGATTTTATTCCTAGCCTTAAAAAACTCTACAAGGGATTTGTAAAAGGATTCTGGGTGTTTTACTGCTCCCAGCCCTCACCACTACTCAATGTGGGTCTCATGGTGACATTTCAGGGGTGGCAGAATAGAGTGGTGGCCAGTAACATCAGATGTGTTTGTATAAAACCTTTTTTTTTTGGAACTAGAGTTTAAGGCTTTCATCATAGAAAATTATTTGCAAAGTTGCTCCATGAGTTCTGCATTGGCAACTTTTAAAAATGGCGCAGCTGAAAGATTTCCAGAGACATGTTGAAGATTAGGCCTCACCTCCTTGGAACCCCAAGACCACCAGGCTGTGTAGAACCCCAGAACAAAAGATCAGACGGTGACAGAGTTCTGGTCGACCCAGCCAACCGTCAGCACTAACTGCCTCACATGAGAGCAAGGCCACTTTGGAATTGCCAACACAGACCAGCTGTAACTGCACAATGAGCCCAGCCAAGACAGCAGAAGAACTGCCCAGTCAACCCACGGAATGATGAGAATCGCTAAAGTGTTTTGGTGTTAAGCTGCTAAGTTGTTGGGGTTAGATAGATACCTGAAATACAAATGAAAACTAATGTTTGTCACATCAGAAACACCCTAACTCTGTAACAGCCTAAATAATATTTTACACTATTTTCCCCATCAAGTCATGCTGATCTTTGCCAAAATCGTCTAGCTGGCTGGAAACCTTCAACATTTCATAAAAGATTGTTGAAGTTTAATGTGCTGCAGGGACCATTCCAGAACTCTGTATTTTTGTTGTTGAGCTTTTGGCTGCACAGTGGAATGTGCTACAATTGAACTGTCTTTCACATCCAAGGTAACCCAAATTCCTTCACAAAGGAATGTATTAGAGGGTGGTGTCTAAGGAGGCCATAAAAAGACAATTATGTAATAGCTCATACACCACTTAGGATTTTAGAACTTGTCTTACTGAGAGGAAGGGTGAAGAAAAGAGAAAATAATAAATAAAAACTGAACCACAAGTGTAGAGAGGAAGTAATACATTGAATACAATAGCATCCAAACTTCCCATGCAACCTTTATACTTTTGCAATTCATTTTTAATTGACATCAATGAAATGTTAGTTAAGCGAGTCATAATTCAGTTCTGGAAGTGTCCTGCATAATTATATACATTCTTTATTTCCATGTAACATTCCTTATTATTTTGAAGTAGTTCATGCTAAATTTTCTTTAATTTCTTTAATTTATAGCACAATGAAATTTACATGCATTCAAAGTACTTTCTGGTCTGGCCCACGTATATCGGTGCAATAGAAAATAGAGCCATGTGTCTCATGCACACATGTACTTCATACCATAATAAAATCACAAAAATATGATTAGTGGGAAACATATTTCACTTGTTACCAGTATTTTAAAAAATTCTATAAAAAATGAAGAAAAACAATAGCTTATATAAAGTCTCATAGCAGAACTGGAGTGCTAAAGAATCCTACTTACAAGCACTCTAGATTCTTAATGTGATCCCAGGAACCGAAGAAGGACAGAAACTCTTTCATCTGATCTGGTTTGTAGTCATTTCTGACACAAAGCATTAGGTCTCTGTCAGACAAATAGTTTGGGGTCAAGGTTTTATTCTTTAGAGCTCAAATCATGCCTCCTCCCCCTTTTGCGTAAGTAATGCTTATTCTAAACATGTCTGGATTCTTTAATGTCATTTTTTCAGTTTGCTGTGTCTGTGCATGAATGATATAGGCTGACAGAAAGTTTTGTAGTTAAGCTCCAGCTGGGAAGTTGAAGGAACTATCTGCACCACAAAGCCTAGGGATTCAGTAGGTAGCCTATGTTCTGTATTACGCAAATCTGAGAACCCTAAAATGCCGAATAGCTCTGTTCCTCTCTATTCCTTAAGGAATTGTATTCTACCATCCATAGAGAATCTTTTCATCCTAGTCTTCCTCGTTAAATATTTCCTCAATGTTTGCCACAGGCTTGGTGTCCTTTAAAGGGCTCACAGCGGAGTGGAGGGCAGAGACTTAATTACTTAAACAGTAAGTGTGGTAAAGCAGGTGGCAGAGATATGGATAAAGTGCTAAGGGTGCAGAAAAAGGGAGATTCACAGATGTACCAATGTTGAAGCACCAGTACAAGTTTACCATGAGGAGGATTGCCCAAGGTGAGGGGAAGACATGTGCTGTTGCACAGAGTTAGACATGAGCATGAGTTGTTTGGAAAATAGTGAGATGCTTCTTAATGAGGGACTTGTGAGGCTTCAGATTATCAGGGGATAGAGGGGTGTGTGAGGTAGACCAGGGCCAGACTGTGAAGGGACTTCTATGCCAAAATGAGAAAGAAGAAGGCTTAGTTTTGAACCCAACTTGTTAATGACTATGCAACAAGAACTTGACCCCTAAGTATTAAGCTGGCTATAGTTTCTAGGGGACTCTGCTTCATTATGCGTAAGACTCGGGCAATAAACAGGCAATTAGTTGACATAAAATTATTTATTGTTCAATTATGTGAAATCATGATGGTAAGCATTCAAGAATTTGGCTCTTAAAAAACTGGAATCTGAATAGTTAGAATGATATATAACAGATAGAGGCAAATTAAAAGGTTGTAACGAATAGATCTGGCACCATTATTAATTAAGGGTAATTAAAGAGTAGGGTCACTCTATTGAAGTGAAGGGTCGAGACAACTGTCTGGATAACTGACACCCAGAACTCTCACTGACCTGAATTACCTGAGGTTTTTGGCTCTAATTATGTGATTAGTTGCCTCCGATTCCCCATTTTGCTTTGCCAGCATGCTACAACATCATGCCTAACTAGGCCACCAAAAGGAAACAAAGTTCTCAGCAGAGATGATCAGAAACAATTTTAAAGGGCTCCTGACAAGCAAAGGAACAGTACTTATGGGGTGAATTCCCCAAAAAATAGCACTTTATTATCCATCCTGTCAACCTGAGATACAACGATTTCTTATTTTAAGGAAAAGCAACTGTCTTAATTGTGCTTAAATTTAAAATTATTCCATACCACACGAAGGCAGTTCCCTTTCTCCTCTGTTCTATTTCCTAATATAGTTTTGTGCACCGGTGCTTCTGCCTGTGAATGCTTTGATTACTTAAACGTCCTGTTTCCACTGTCACCTCTGGACATCGTACTTCCTGTTTCTGTGAAGATTCTGTAGAGGACAGTGATCACGTGGACCGTACTCGCATACTTGTACACACAGAGAACCATTTAAAACAGATATCAAATGGTCACAACTTACCAAAAAGAGGGTTTTTTTTTATTTTAAATTTGAATTTTTTCAAGTTTATTTATTTATTTTGAGAGAGAGAGAAAGGGCATGCATGCTCAGGTGAACAAGCAGGGGAGGGGCAGAGAGACAGGGAGAGAGAAAATCTCAACCAGGGTCCGCATTGGCCACACAGAGCCCGATCCGGGACTTCATCCCAGGAACCATGAGATCATGACCTGAGCTAAAACCAAGAGTCCGATACTTACTGACTGGGCCACCCAGGGGCCCCAAAGGCAGGTTTTTAAAACAAACAAACAAACAAACAAACAAACAAACAAACATATACCTGTAGTTTCAATAATTGGCTCTTACTTAGAAAGTAGAGACCAAAATAAAATATAATCTCTGCTCTTTTTCTTCTTGGTGTATCAGAGTTAGGAATTGAATCGATATCATTTTAGTTTAAGATGGTGGAGACAGCATGTGGCCATCAGCAGAGTAATTAAAAAACCAATGAATTTACTTGGTAAGATGTAATTTAGCCATATTCAGTGGCTGCTTCCAAGAAATCTATTTACACCCAAGTATCCTCAGGCATGTATGGGAGAGTGTAAAATGATTGAGTTTTAGTTATCCTTGTAGTGGCAAATTTCAATTATAATTTCTACTGTACAAAAATTGTTATAGTAATATTACCTTGAAGTTCCCCATGCTTATAGGCACCAGAGACTTAAGTGAAAGAACATTTCTGTTTTACTAAAAACCCTGTATTTCCTAAAAACCTCACTTGATAGATTTTTTTCTCCCATTGGTAACAGGTTCCTTGATCCAACTCACAATGCCTGCTGTTTCTGGAGCTTAGATAGGGCGCCTTCTTAGAAACAACTCGTAGAAAACAACAATACAACTTTGCTTTTGAAGTTTTTTGATGAAGTGTATGGATTCTCCAGGGAGCTTCTCACCCACGATTTAACACATAATGAGACCTTGCCGCTTCTGTCACACTCTAGGATACACTCCAGAGAGTCCAAGGTATGCACAGCAGCACAGGAGTCAGAAAATCGGTTTCAGCTCAAGTGCCGATCCCGACTGTAGGTGGGACCCCATGTGGAGACGGTCACCGGGAAAACGGCACAATTCATTAACAATGTCTGCGATGCGTGCAGGAGTCCAGGACGCCGCAGCTCTCCGTGCCTGGTTCATTAGGACAGGCGTCTAGGAAAGCAATTCAAAGTGAGAGGACAGATTCACAGCATTGTGTCTTTCTTTCAGCCTTCGGGAGTGGTGTTCCTCTACTTTACCTACAATGCCTCGAACCATACTTTGAATACGAAGACCTGTGGCAAACACCATGTTGGCTACTTCAGGGTCCGTGCGTAGGAAGAAATATCTTTGCCAGCGATTTGCCATAAATGACCCAAGCGCTAGCCAGAGTTACCTGTAATGGTGAAATAAATCCTTTTACTTCATTATTTTATTTAAACAAATTTGTTAATGTTTATTCATTTTTGAGAGAGATATGGAGCGTGAGCGGGAGGAGGGCAGAGACAGAGGGAGACAGAATCTGAAGCAAGCTCTGGGCCCTGAGATGTCAGCACAGAGCCCTACGTGGGGCTCAAACTCATGACCAGAAGATCAGGACCTGAGCCCAAGTGGGACACTTAACCGACTGAGCCACTCAGGTACCCCAAGTCCTTTTATTTTAAAAATTCTATATTGTTACGGCAGAAACGATCAGTATAGTCATGGTTTGGAAGAACACATTTTCTCACGTGGAAAGGATTGTAACCGCATTTCCCATTCTCATCTTCTTGATGTGTTTTACCTAAAAATATTTTATTTTCTTCAACAAGAAACTTTTGAAATCATTTGTACCTTTGGAAAAAGGAGCAAGTTTGAGACTATATTGTGAGAAGCCCTGGACCCTTTTCATAGGCAGAGAATCTTCCAGTGCTGTCGACTTTCTAGCACTAGAGCAGCAGTACCATCCTGTGGACCTGCACCATCTAGTGGGATAGCCGCCAGCCAAATGTGGTTACTTAAATCAGAAAATTAATTAAAATGAAATAAAATTTTAAATCCAGTTCCTCTGTTATGATGGTTACATTTGGAGTGCTCAGTGCCCACAGGTGGCCATAGCACTCCGTATAGGACAGTGCAGAACAGCTGTGGAACACTTCCATCATCACAGACAGTTCCACTGCAAGACCTATTCTAGAGGCTCCCCTGTTGGCAAAAGATGGTGGGGATTCAATTTCCATGCTGCTTTCTTCACATAGTGTGAACATCCATATAGTCAAGATATAGCCAGAAAGCAGATTTTTTTGGTATATTCAGTTTGTAGATTGGCCTTTCTCCATTTATTTTACAGATGAACAGATTTACTTACAGAAATTGTCACAATAGCCTTCCAATTTTAAGCCTGGCTTTTATTGTCCTTTTGTCTCACATTGTTCTCTGTGTCTTATCTTACCAATGAGTCTGTGAGTTAGTGAAGGCAGGGACTGTGTCATAAATTCTTCTCCTTTTTCAGCATTAGTGCCAAATAGATATTTGTTGAATTAAACTGTTTTTTTTTCTGACTAAAGATTCTAAGTTCTACGGGCACCTGGGTGGCTCAGTTGGTTAAGCAGCTGACTTTGGCTCCCGTCATGATCTCACAGTTTGTGGGTTCGAGCCCCACATCGGGCTCTGTGCTGACAGTTCGGAGCCTGGAGCCTGTTTTCGGATTCTAGGTTTCCTTCTCTCTTTGACCCTCCCCTTCTCACGCTATCTCTCTCTCTCAAAAATAAATAAAATATTTAAAAAGACGATTCTAAGTTCTAAACTAGGATATGTAAGCAATGGAAATTTTTTTCCTTAAATAACTATATTTTGGGGTATACACCAAATATAGTGGATTAAATTTCATGTATATAAAATTTTTACTTTTAATGGAAGTATAGTTGGCATATAATATTGTAGGTGTCAGATGTATAACAGTGATTTGACAATTATATACATTATAAAATGTTTACTAGATAAATGTAGTTACTGTCGCCATATAAAATTATTACAATATTTTAAATAGAGTTTTTGAAGATAATGTTCTAGGGCATATTGTTAAAGAGCCTTATCAGTATTAAGGAGAACAGAAGTGCCAAAATTTGTTTTTGTTTTTGGAATTCTCTATTTCTGAGGGATAATGAATACACAAATATTTTTTATATACATTTTGGACCATAAAGAAGTCTGGGGAAAAGAGTGCAGTAGGATCATCACACACACACTGTATTTGTACCTTAAATTGAACAATTTAACACTCTGAAGCTGCTTAAAAAAAAGAATAGAGTCAATTCTTTGAAGTGGTTGTATGTGCATAAGCTTGTCCCCTTGAGCAAAAGAAAAGAAAAAAGGTTACGTTTATTAGGGATTGGAAAATATTTGTACTGTGGGACAATTGCCTGTTTGCAGCATTAGGGAAAAGTTATAAAAGTGTTTTATTTGCAATTTTTAATGGAAACGGGGTTATTTCTGACTGTTATAGTCAGTTCTGCAGTTGAGATGGTCCTGCCCCCGAGGAGTCCGGCTGGTCTGAATGAGAAGTCCAGGTCTTTGCCTGGCTGCACGCACGGCAGCCTCTTTGCTGCTGCCGGAGCACGTGCTCGACATCTCCCTTGTCTGGAGACTTCTGTGAGGTCCACAGATTAGCAGCGGCCAGAAAGTCAAAGGCTGAAAGGATGGTTGACTGACTTAGTGAATAAAGCTCTGGACATGACATTACCTCTGGCTTGGAGCATACGGAATCAGTCCTGCAGCTCTCAGAGGGGCGGAGAAAGCGCCTTCAGCAGCCTTGGCTTGGCCAGGCTGTGTGTGCTGAACCAAAAAGCAGACTGAACAAAGACATCTAAATTTACAGCTCGGGTTAAAGAGCTGAGAGGCTAATCTAGTATATAGAAAGCAACTTTCAAATAGCAGCTCTTTGTGTATTTCAGTGTGTGCTTATCCCAGGATGCAAGGGAATATTATACACATATTTTTTAATTGGAGAAGAATAAGAAAAAAACATGTAAATATATAACTAATATATATACTAAGTATATATATGTCTAATGAATACATCTAATATATATATTTCATTCCTTTACTTGCCTTGGCTGGTCTCTGAAATAAATTAATTTCTGAAAAAAGTGATGTATGTAAGTAATACAGTATTGCTTTTTAAAATAGGCTCTTCACACATGACTTGTATATAAAAATCTACATTTGTTTTAAGATAGCACTTTAATATTCTGATACTGAATTTTTAGTATCTAATTTGACCTCTTGATAGTCAGCACGTCATGTAAATCTGAAGTTAGTCACAGACTTCTCGCACATTTTTTATTTTCAGTCCTTTGTTCATAATGCTTTTTAAGAACAAAAAAGACTGTTTAGAGGTTGCTAAGTGAACCTAGATGATTATGAAGACTAGCCATTTGAGTTCTGAAGTCAAATAAGTTTGTTTAATAAAAGAAAAACATATGTAGTAGTGACAATAAAGAACTATGGATCTAGAATACCTAGATTCAAAACCTGGTCTTTTGTTTACTAGGTTAGTGGCATCAGTCAAGTTACTGAACCTTTCTATGCCTCAGTTTCCTATAGAGTGGGGAAAATAATAGTACCTATCAGATAGAATGTTGAGAGTATTGGATGAATTAATACATGGAAAACTTTAGGATAGTACTCAACACATAGTAAGCACCATCTTAGTGTTGGTCATTATAATTGTTATAGTAAGTTATAGTTTTTAAAGTAGACATTTTGTTATCAAAAAATAGGCATCATTTTAATTCAGGTGGTGACCATTATTCCCAAAGACTTGCCCAAACTAAGTTTGCTATCTTAGAGGTATAAGCATATCAGAGTTTTTGCAGATTCTTCACCAAGAAGAAATAAGCCTGTAAAAATTATGATGAAAAACTATATTTCTTTTGATGGAGCCCCACTTGTTGACTTCTGCTTGTATTATATGTGCTTTTGGTGTTATATCCTAAACTACATGAGCTATAACCTCACATATACCATAGCCATAGAATGGCTATGATTTAGAAAGACAGGAGTGTTGATGAGGAGGTGGAGAAAAGGGAGCCCTTGTGTGCTGTTAATGGCAATGTAAAGTGGTGCAGCCACTATGGGAAACAGTATGGAGGTTCCTCAAAGAATGGAAATAGAATTGCCATGTATAGTGATACATTATTGTGTATATATATATACACATATACATGCATATATATTGTAAATATATATGGATATACACTAGTGATATATTATTTAAAAGATGCATTGTTAAGTAACTTTTGAAATAGATTTCAATCACAGCATAATTTTTTAAATGGTTATAAAAACAACCATTTAATTGGTTACCAGTGTAATTGTTATTACAATTAATAATTTGTATCATTATAAATTACACACTTTACATACAACTTATGTAAACATTTGTTTCAGTTAGTTTACTTTTGACTCTAAGTAAAACAGAAAAGCCAATTAAAAGTGGCCTTCATAAGTGCCCCTGGGTGGCTCAGTCAGGTGGACGTCCGACTTCAGCTCCGGTCATGATCTCACGGTGGGTTCGAGCCCCGCATCAGGCTCTGTGCTGACAGCTGGGAGCCTGGAGCCTGCTTCAGATTCTGTCTCCCTCTGTCTCTGCCCCTCCTCTGCTCATGCTCTGACTCTTTCTCTCTCTGTCTCTCAAAAAATGAATAAACGTGAAAAAATATTTGTTTAAAAAAAGTGGCCTTCATAATAAGGACACTTCTTATTTCACATACCAAGCGGTCTTGTGGGCTGATTTTAAAGCGGGATCATCCAGCAATTCAACAACAGCATCCAAGTTGCTTCCCCCTATTCTCAGCACTCGGGCTTGCTGTGCCAGGCTGGATGCTTTCATGGTTGCAAGACACTGGCACAGGTCCAGGTGTTGCAGGCACACACACCAGTGCCACCTAGAAGAACACAGACAATCTCTGACTAATGGTTTTTATAAAAGTGATGGAAACGTTGTCAGAGGCAGACTTGCTCTCATGTTTCATTGGCCAGAAATCTGTCACATGCTTATTCAAAATCACTAAATAGAAATGGCATCATTCTGACAGGCTTTAAAAATCCTAACTAGTGAGGGCTCATCCTCACAGAAGCCTTTGGCTGCCCCATACCTGAATCAAAGGACAGAAGGACAGAAAGGCTGTTCAATACCTCCAAGAATGTCCAGTACATTGTTATATTTTTATCATTTTTGTTAGTTGTACCCTTTTTATTATAAATATTACCATAATCAATATCCCTGAATAAACTTATTTGTGCACATCTTTAATTTTTAAAGAATTCAAATGACCATAAATGGGATCCCCAGGTAAAAGATTCTTTGGTATAAATCTTTCAATGTATGTTGCCAAAATATCCACTTACACACAAAAAAAGTTAGCACGTGTTTGTGAGTTTATCCATTATTTTATACACCACCTAATATAAGTATTACCATTATTTAGATCTCTACCAAGTGGAAATTGGTATCATTTATTTTGATTAATATTCCTTGCCCCCTTGCTATACTTTTATTCTAATAATCAGTTTATTACATTGGTGACAATTAAAGAGATTGGAGGTTGGACTTTCAGGAATACCTCTCAGGACACATTGTAGAAATGGTTATTAGGGCAAGCCACTGGCCTGATACATCAAAATGGGAAGATCTTGCTTTTTGAGTTAGCTTCAGAATCTTGTCACTTTCACTCTGTCACTGTCTGATTTACCAGTAGGTGCACCAAGCCCATTTTCTCTCTTAGTTCTGAATTCAGGAACTCATAGAAGAATCTAGATGACATCCAGAATTCTAGCTGACTTGGGTTCCAGTAAAGAAGTTATAGCTTTTCAGCTTTTGCAGTATAAGATGTCATTCAGGAAAGAAGTTGGGTTATGTATTGATGAGCCAACTTCAATTTCTGTCACATTAGTAATTCTACTTCTAGGAATTAATTTTAAAGAAACAACTATGGATGTGCCCCAAAACATAGCTAAAGAGATATTTGTCACAGTGTTGTCTATAACGGCAGAAAATTGGAAACAATTTATATGACCAAAAATAGAAGATTGGTATTAGTTCTAGAATATTATGGAACCATTAAAAATGAGTCTCTAGGGGTGCCTGGGTGGCTCAGTCTATTGAGCATCCGACTTCGGCTCAGGTCATGAGCTTGTGGTTTGTGGGTTTGAGACCTGCGTCAAGCTTTGTGCTGACAGTTCAGAGCCTGGAGCCTGCTTTGGATTCTGTGTCCCACCCTCTCTCTTCCCTTCCCATGCTCATGCCCTGTCTCTCTCTGTTTCTCAGTAATAAATAAACATTAAAAAAAATAAGCCTCCAGCAGAGAATCTAGGTTACCTTGAATTTGGCAGTGAGTTTTTAGATACAGTTGGAAAGGCACAATCCATGAAAGAAAAAAATTGATGAGTGGATTTCATTAAAGCAAACAACTTATGCTGTCTGAAAGACAATGTTAAGAGAATGAGAAGACAAGACATAGAGTGGTGACAATATTTGCAAAACACATATCTGATAAAGGACTTGTATCCAAATTATACAAAGAACCATCGAAACTCAACAATAAGAGAATAAACAAGCCAATTAAAAACTAAACAAAGAATCTGAACATGTACCTCAGCAAATAAGATAGATAGCTGGCAAATAAGCATATGAAAAGATGCTCCATATCATATGGTACAAGGAAATACAAATTAAAACAACAATGAAATACAACTGCATACCTGTTAGAATGCCTAAAATCCAAAAGCCCTGACAACTCCAAGTGATGATGAGGATGTAAAACTATAGGAACTCTCATTTATTGCTGGTAGGAGTACATAATGGTTCAGCAACTTTGGAAGGCAGTTTGACAGCTTCCTACAAAGCTAAACATAGTCTTATCATATTATATTACAATCACACTTCTAGGTATTTACCCAAATGAATTGAAAACTATATCTACACCAAAATTTGTATACAAATGTTCATAGCATATTTATATAAAAATTGCCAAAAATTGGAATTAACCAAGATGAGTTTAAAAAGGTGAATGAGTAAACAGTGGTGCATCTATACAGTGGAATATTATTCAGTGATAAAAAGAGAATGAATTATTAAGCCATGAGAAGACATGGAGGAAAGACATACTGTAACATGGTCTGGAAAGCCCACATACTTCCGGTTGCCTGATGTTCTGAGAAAGGCAAAATTATAGATACAACGAAAAGATTTAGTGGGGAGGAGAGGAGGATAAATGGGTGGATCACAGGGGATTTTTAGGACAGTGAAACCATTCTGTAGGATACTATAGTGGTGGACATATGACATTATGCATTTGTCAAAATCCATAGAACATAACACATATGTTAAGATAAACTGCAGACTTTAGTTTAATGATAATGTATCAATATTTGTCCCTCAATTATAACATATGTACAATATTAATGCAAGATGATAATAGGGGAAACTGTATATGTGGGGGAGATAAGGATGTATGGAACTCTGTTCTTTCAACTTCTCTGTAAATCTGAAACTTCCCCTAAGAAGTCTATTAATTTGTAAAAATAGGTTATAAAAATCATTTAATGACATCAAAAAATTCCCATAATGTGTTAAGTGAATAGATCAGATCACAAAGTTCTACAATCCTATTTTTATTTAATATACGTGTCCATGTGCATTTCACACACACACACACACACACACACACACACACACACACATATTTACTCATGCACAAATATTTGAACACACAACCCAAAAGGTCAGTCAGCAATCATTGTCTCCTAGCTATGGTATGACGTGTAATTTTTTATTTATTTTTTCATGTGAATTTTCAAAAGTTTTATAATAGAGGTGATATCATTTTTTTGTAATGGAAAACAGTAGTGTTTAAAGGAAGCATCTACCAATATGTCTACTATTAATAATTATTTTTAATTGATAGGTTCTATGGGTAAGTTCCAAAAGTGGTGCAAACTTTTTTTTTAAAGAAACAAACTACATTCATCTAAAAAATATTCATGGTAAATCATTTCCCCTGGAGATAATTATTTTATAATGCCCACTGGTTGTTTTTGAAGAGATGGTAGGCTGTGATTTGAAAATCACAAAGTCTGAAATTAAGGTCATCACCTGTGTGTACCTGTTCTTCTGGCATTCCTTACATCTGAAAATTGCAGTGCTCCCCTCTCAATCTTCTACAGTCAAAATCACTTTCAAGACTTCTCTTTTAGCTTCCACATCAGAATTCTTTCCTGTCTCCCCAGTTCATCCATCATGCCGTACTAGGCTTATTTTTATCAAAATGTCCTTCAAAAAGCACCAGCATCTGCATTGTTAAAAGACCAGAACTGGAACTCTAATTGAGAGTTCAAAGTCTTTCTCTTGTCTGGCCCAATTACCTCTCCAGGTGTATCTTCCAGGATAGTCATGTTCCCTCCCAGTGTGCCCTATACAAGATGACTTGCTGTTTCCTCCACATTCTGTATATCACTGTTTCTGCCCTTCATTCCACATCTCAAACTTGGAATCTGTTTCTTATAACTCATTTCCCTACTCTCAATATCTGTTGCTGTTGAAATTCTATTTTTTCCTCAACTCTTCAGTTTCTTGAAACTTTTTAAAATCCCCATTAGAATCCATCCATTTCTTCTGTGCTCCCTTAGAATTATGCTGAGCTCCCTATATAGCACTTTTTGTAATCTTTATCTTGTAATGTGAGCAATGCCTACATCCATTTTCCTCAATAGACCAAAATATCCTTTAGGATAGGGACCAAGCCTTTGTATCACCTAAAACACACAAAGTGCAGATCTTTGCACAATAAATGGCTGTTAAATTGAATTGATTTAAATTACATTAGAAGTCATTTGAAAGTGCTAGCAAAATACCATTAATGGTGTCTGTGTAAGATGCTTTGAATTAAGTGTGAGGACAAATACATTAATGCTAACTTGCTCTCAAGCAAACACCACCAGCTCTGCCGTGAAGATTATCAAACATCAGCTTCTCTACGCAGGACCTGTGATTAGAATGCCTGATTCAGAACAAGTTCACTTTTTTTTTATTTGAACCAAGATCAGAAGACGGCATCATAAGATCAATGTAAGAAAAAGTATAATAGATGCACAATTTGAGAAGAAGTGATCTGAAATCATTTTTCGTATATGAACATTTTTGTGTTACAACAAAGAACCAGTGGTGAAGGAAGCAGAAGAAATGATGTATGACCCCTTCTTTTCACCCCTCCCTCCGAAAACCAAATTAGCAAACAATTGATGACCCAGATTTTCCTTTTGTTGAAAATCAAATAATCTTCCTCTAAAACTAGTTATTTGATCATTCTTACATATGGAACATGGGAAATGCGGTTTGACATCCCTTCAAGAAAGAAACTGCTATATTAATGCTTCAAGCTCCTCTGAAATTGTAAAGGATTTTAACGATAACTGAGTTTTAATTTATTAGTAGTAGAACAAACACCAAATAGCATTGCTTATAGTTTGTTTTAAGAATCCACTATTAATTTCTGTTATAGAAACATGCATTCATATGGAAACCAAGATGCTGTCCATGGTCCTGATGCTCACATAACCCTTACCAGAGCAGCAGAATTCCAGATGTAAAAGAACCATGAGGGGAAACCTTCACCGTAAGTATCCTCTTATAATCATTTAATTTTCCACTTGATTCAAAAAGGAATATTTTGCTTAATTTCTTAGTTATTCATTTGTATATAAAGCTGTGGCCTATATAGACTATAAACCACTGACCCCTCTTATACCAACTGCTTAATGTCATATACAGACGTCTAGTTTTTACAGCTGAAAAATCAGCTTTGTTTAACAGTAAAACAATGAAACAAATTATTAACTCCCCAGAAAATCATAATCTCCTGGTAAA
Source organism: Suricata suricatta (assembly GCF_006229205.1). Lineage (NCBI taxonomy): Eukaryota > Metazoa > Chordata > Mammalia > Carnivora > Herpestidae > Suricata > Suricata suricatta. The sequence goes on along the minus strand of NC_043706.1, from coordinate 85,012,407 downwards.
TATATGGTGTGTGTGTGTGTGTGTGTGTGTGTGTGTGTGTGTGTGTAAAATGTTCATTTTTTTGTCCAGCTTCTTCATTTAGACAGATTCTGTTACTCTGTTATGGACAGGGAATCTAAGAAACCAACAGAGTCTTTACTCACAATGTACATATAAAACTTGTTTAAATATCTTCTTTTAGTAAAAAACAAACAAATGTCTTTAGAGATATTTTAAAAACTGATATATCCCAATCTATAGTTATAAATGTGATGGGTTTTATAGTGCTGTTGCTTAGACCAATTATTTTTATTGTTATTATATCATAAGTCCTGATAAAATTCCTCAATACAATGAAAATAATACATTAAGTAGATATAATAATTTTAAATCCAGAAATAAAACTCGGGGTTTAATTTGTTCCTATGGTCAGGTATTCAGGGTGAGTGTGGGCTGGACAGGTGATATGGTACAGTAAGCACTAAAATTTAGAGGCATGATAACATCAGCTCTAAGAGTGCTATGTTAAGTTTGAATTCTTTCCATTTATCATCTTATGTCACAGCTGAGATACTACCCAAATTCAGCATATATTTTGTATGTGTAGTAATCTAACTTTATAGGGAATAGTCTAGTGATCCTCGTTTACTATCAAGATGTAATGCTGGTGATTAAATTACAGATGACACACCACATCAATTCTTATTAGAGATGTGCAGGCAGTAAAATGCTTACATTTCAGTAGATGATTTGAGCCATCTCTCTTACCCGTTTTTCATTGTATTAAACTTGGTGATTATTACTGGGTACTTCAAACTACACTTGCCTAAGTTATGCATTTGGCATCTTATTAAAGCAAGTTTTTAAAAATATGCATATTCACATGCTAGTACTTTCATAGATGGTTGTAAATACTAAATGAGAATGTATATCAGGAGGATTTATACATTTTAAAATCCTATAAAAATAAGATGGGGCATTATACTTATGCAAAAAATATTTATTTAGCTCCCATTATGTGTTAGGCATTCCTGTAGATAAATAAATTAGCTGGAAAAAATCCTTGCCTTCATGAAGCTTACATTCTCATGAAAGGAGACAGATCATAAGGAAGTGAAATATATACCATTTCATGGTGGTAAGTCCTTTAGAAAAAAGTAAAGAAAAAAAGGTAGAGAGTGATGAGGTTAGATATGAAGATCAGAAATTTACAATAGAATAATGAGGAAAGCCTTATGAGAAGGCAACATTGAACAAAGACCTGAAAGATCTGAAAAAGGGATTGTTGGAAGAAGATGGTTCCAAGCAGAAGGCACAGCAAGTTCTAAGTCAGGAACTTGTATGGTATGTTTGAGGAACATTGGATAGACTAGTGTGACTGGAGTAGTGTTAGTGGGAGCAAGATTAATAAGATAGTGTGAGAAAACCTAAAGTAAGGCAGGAAGAGGATAATCAGAGTGCTGTAGACCGGATAGATTTTGATTGACAAGTGACTGGCTTTTGCCAATAGAACATGAGCAGCAATGACATCATTACTCTGGAGAACTCATATGTGCCTCACCTTACTTTTCTTCTCCTCGGGACTCTGCCTGATGATGTTACAGTTGGTGGCTCCTACAATAACTTAGGTCCTGGGGTGTCTAAGAGAAAATGATATGAAATAGAGTGCTCATGTCACTTATAATAAGCAGGTCCTATGAATAAGAAGTTAGTTTTGTTGTCTTAAGGTACTGAGATTTGGAGGTTGTTTGTTATAGTACAATGGAGTTCCTTCTCATTTATACAAGTAATCACTGGAGGCTTCTGAGCAGAGGAGTTACATAATCCAACTTCTGTATCAAGTGGGTTATTCTAGCTTCTGTAATGAGAGGACTCCATCGAGGCAAGGGCAAATATGAGATGAGCAGGGGCTCTTGCATTTGTATAAGCAAGTGATGATTGCAGCTCAGACCAATAGCAATGAAGACAGCAAAACATGGTAGGATTATACGTATATTCTGAAAGAAAGAAAATAGAATTTTCTGATGTATTTGATGTGGCACATAAAAGAAAGATATTTAAGAATGACTTTTGTTTGGGGCTTGGACAATTGGAAGGATGGAGCTGTTATTTACTGGGATGGGAATAACTAGGAAAGAAATAAGATTTGAGTGCTAGAATCAGGAGTTTTATTTTTTACATGTTAGGTTTGAAATATTTGTTAGTCATTTAACTGAAGATGTGAAGTAGACAGTTTTATACATAAATCTGGAGTCCAAGGGAGATATTCAGGCTGATGATACAAATTTAAGAATAAGCTGGAGGAGCTTGGGTGGCTCAGTTGGTTAAGTGTTCAACTTTGGCCCAGGTCATGATCTCACAGTTTGTAAGTTCAAGCTCCAGATTGGGCTCTGTGCTGCCAACTCAGAGCCTGGAGCCTGCTTCAAATTTTGTGTCTCCCTACCTCTCTGACCCTTCCCTGCTTATGCTCTGTCTGTCTCTCTCTCTCTCTCTCAAAACTAAATAGACATTAAAAAATTAAAAAAAAAGGGGGGCACTTGAGTGGCTCAGTAGGTTATACATACAACTGTGGCTCAGGTCATGATCTCATGGTTCATGGGTTCAATACCCACCTTGGACTCTGGGCTGATGGCTTGGACCCTGGAGCCTGCTTCAGATTCTGTATCTCCCTTTCTCTCTGCTCCCCCTCGCTCTCTCTCTCTCTCAAAAATAAATGAAACATTTAAAAAATTTTAAAAAACTAAAAATAATCTGTATGGATGGTATTTAGTTATTTAAAAATCCTTTTTCACTTAACTTCAATATCTAGATCCTGTGAAGGATTGTTTCTAATGGTTGCCTTTTATTTTCTCTCTCTTTTTAAAAGTGATGTGCTGTTCTCTTTTGGTCTATTTCGTAATGTTTGGTCAAATGCTAGATATTATAAAAATTTTAAAAATACACATATTAGCTGCAGACACTGTTATATCCTCCAGAGAGGGTTTACCTCACCCTTGCTTAGGTCAACAGCATGGTGACTCATCAGGCTGGATGACAGCCCAAGTAAGACTCAATCTATCTCTAGCTCACCCCTCACTCCTCTTTGGCAGGTCTCAAACTTTAATCTTTGCCTTCTGAAGCTGCTGAAAGCTCTGCTTTTTAGAGGCTCTCTGCGTAAGTATTGGTTCTCTTGCCCCATTCAGAATTTTAAAAATATCTTGAACATCAAAAACACTGACTGAAGCAGTGCCAATGCATGAAGTTTCCTCAAGTCTCTGCCAAATCTCTGCTAATTTCCCTTTCCCCTAGAAATGGCCCCCTACACATACAAAGGCTTAATTCTAAGCCTCTTATTTGGTCAGAATTGAAAAATGGGCCAAAGTAAATGGCTAAGGAAGTCAGCTAGGAAGCTCTTACCTCTTCCAAGCTTTAGCACCTTCCGTTTTGTTGCCTAAGCAACAATCTGTTGGCTTTGAACAGATAATTATTGATTTCTTTCTTTCTTTCTTTCTTTTTTTTTTTGGTTTTATAGTTGTTCTTGGTGGAATTCTGGTCTACTGCTACCTACTCCATGCTATCCAGAAGTAAAAGGTCAGAGAATATTTAAAGTCATGAGACTGGTTGAGATACCCAAGGAAATGAATGAAACAGAGAAATGGATTGACTACCACAACACAAGCATTCCAAAATGGAGAGACATCCACAAATACAAGAAATTAAATAATATTCTGTATGATGCTGAATTGTATTTAAGAATATCATACTTTACAATTTAATTGTCTATTCCCAATTTTGGTATGTTTTCAGTATTGGTGTACTTTTTTTCCTAAGCAATTAGCTGATTAACAGCTAAATGTGAGACTTCAGTTGGCACAAATTCCTTTGGGATTCTTCTAATAACTCCCTTTTCTCCTCAAGATGCACTGAAAAGGGGCTTTTTGCTAACAATTTTACTGATGAGTTAAAGCCAAAAAACATTCAATGAGTGAAATTTAAATATGAATAAAATTGTAGAAGTTCTTAAAACCAATACATTCAATCTCTAAAGACAACTGTATTGATTAGTGTCCTGATAGGAAGGGGATGGGCAAGTTAAATGGGGATAATTCATGAGTTTAATGAAGAGTCACTTTATAAAAAAACAGAGTTTACAAGGGATGGTGGCTAGGACTAAATATTCAAGGACTAGATTGCCCTACGCAAGGCATCATTCTCACCCCTAAACCTGAAAGGGAAAAAGAAGGACAAAGAAGGCCAGGTGCTGACAGGAAGCCCATAGTAACCCTACGTGGAAGCTATCCCAATCCCCTCTCCTGTCTTTTGCCTGTGTTTTCCAGTGGGAAGCCAGAAAACATTGTAACCTACGAATTCATTCTTACAGATCATCTTGTAACAAAAACAAATCTCCCTCTCTCTCCCTCTCCTTCTCTCTTCACTTCCCACCCTCCCTCCCTCTCTCTCTCTTTTCCCAGAATTGACATATGGCTCCAGAGTTAACACAGCTACAGTACTTCTAGACCATGAAAAATATAACATGCCTTAACATTAGTCACACAACTTTGTAAGTTCATTTAATAGAACTCTGATACCAAAGCTGATAAAACTATAAAGTTACAAATTGGACTTAACAACGTACTTAATAAATCTACCCTGAATACAGAGTATCAAGGGTTTCCTCTTATAAGCATTCTTCATAGTCTTTTAAAAAATCTGTCCTGACATGTAGCACACACACACAAAAGAGTTTGGGAATAGTTTGTTAAAAATATAAACATTAGAAAACTAGATGACATGGAAGGTTGGGAGCCAACTTGTTTTATTTGGTTCTGCATTTATAAAAAACTCAGTCTAGACTGTTTGAGGCTGAATGATTTTCTCTTCCCTTTTGCTATTGAAACCTAAGTTTTTAGAACCTTAGATGCGAATTTTAATCTCAACACACTATTCACATGTAATTGATACTATGTTATTTCACTGTAAATATTAATAGAGAAGTTACAAAGCCAATGGACATGGAGATTGAGTTAGGTATCTCAGGGTAATGTGTTACTAGAAACCATACATATATTATATTTCATACATACATACATACAATACATACATTCACACATAACAGATTTTGTAAATAATCCTAAAATTTGACTAAAAAAGCTGCTTTGATGTCTCATGATGACTCTGTTTCTGGGGCTCTGACATGAGAGGCGAGGTCTAGAACTAAACTCATAGCTCTTGACAAACCCTGTCCCTTTCCTGTGTGTTTTTTATTTTATCAATGATCTCATAATTCTGCAGTAACCCAGAAACAAAACACTGAAATGATGTAGTTATCCATCCATTTCATCAATAATCATTTATCAAGCACATGCCATCCTGGAGATAAAGACAAACAAGGAAGGATCTCAGTCTAGATGACATGATGGAAAAGTTAATTGTGTCGTAAGTTCAATAATAGATCTTTGCTCAGTGAGCTGCTGAAATCCTGGAAAGACCCCCAATGATCCTGTGTGCATATGTGTGTGTGAGAGAGTGTACTCCAGAAGACATTTACTCCCCTTCCCCAAATAAGAACCACATTCATTTCATCTCTGAGATATCTCTTGGGCATCATTTTCTTTTTCCCATTATGGCTGCAGTGACTCTCGTTGAGAACTTATTGTCTTCTCTTCTGCCTAATACAGTTGTCTCTTACTTGGGCTCCTAACCTCTAATTTCTTTTGCCTCTAAACCACCCTCCCAATTATTAGTACCTTATTTTTCCTGGAGCATAGTGTCCATATCCCGTCTAGTATTTGTCCTCCTTACCTACCCTCCATCCTGAGGGTTTACCTTGTTCTCTCCTGGGATGCTCTTCCTTGCTCATTCTGCATTTCCATCTTCGGAAATATTGCCATTTCCTCAAAGTCTGGCTAAAAGTGAATGCTATCTCTTCTAAGTTCCCAGAAAATTTTCTGTTGTTTGATAGTACTTATGACAATCTTCTTTGTTTTAGGCTTTATTTCTCTTGTTAGGCTAAGCTTTTTGAGGGCCTCAGTCACATCATTTATTTACTTTTCTGTGTCTGACACTGGTATGATACCTTTATAGAAGAGGGAGAAGTACTCAAAATTTTCAAAATTTAATTTTTCAAACATACCATAAATACTAGTGCAGCCTAGAGAAAAGCTCTAATGTGGTCTGGTATGAACAAATGTTGATGGTAGGTGAAGTGACACCGGAAAGGCATTTGACTTGTCTTGTATTGGATACATTCAATGATGAGAGTCATTTAAGTGAAAGTAGGAAATGTTAGAACTTTTATATATATCAAAATCTCATTGAAAACATTTAATAGCCTCATGTGTTCCCAGATCACTGTTGACTTTGTCATAAATGTGCCCCCTGTAGCCCAGACATCACATGCTGAAATCAGTCTTGGAATAAAAAAAAAATTTTTTTAATGTATAATTTAGCAATTTTGTTTTCATGTAAAAAAGCTCACATAAAGTATATTTTATATTTTGAAATGCCTAACTTAAAAACAATCCATTTCTTCCCCATGTAGAGCTGTCAGAAAGAAGGAGAGATTCAGTAAACTGCATGTCACTATCAGCCATTGATAGCCAGTGATTTGTTCCGAATCCAAAGGCTAAACCAAACCTCATGCTGCTGTATGTCAGATGCAATTGGTCCACAGTCAAAGTTTTACAGCTCAGACAGGGCACACTTTATCCTTCAGGCTGCTACTTAAGATAGCCACGACCCTGAGGAGAACCAGTCAACAAAACAGACAGACAAGAGGATGTGATTTGTATGCATCCCTGAGCCAGCTCACATCACCCCTGACCTACAGGTCAGGCTGCAAATGACAGCAGGGCGCGTGCACCTGATCAGACAGGATATTCTCATTATAAAGCCTGGAAAGAGGGGGCAACTCCTCTGTGTTTACCCACAGACCAGATGCAATCTACCCAGGAAATGAGCAAAAAATACCGATTTAGATCAACAAGAAGATGTGACTGACATGTAAGCACCTTATAAAATTTTAAATCAATCATTTATCCTAATAAACTTGGGTGAACACAAAATGATCATACAAAGGGGAGTTTATCAAAGGAAAAAACAGTTTGTTTAATCACGGATAAGCCATCCAAAGAGAGCTAACCTGAAATGAGTAACCTTTATTGAACTGCAATAGGGCAACTTTATCAAATACACTTGGCCATGATCATTTGTTTTGGAATAGATTTTGGTTAAGCATGAATCTGAAATGGTAGCACAAGCCTACAAACTCAGTTTCTTTCAAACTATTGAAGGTGGTGAAAGCTTTTATACCTTTAAAAAAATCTGGATTTCCAAAATAATTTGTATTGAAATGAGAATTACTATGGGGGAGGTAGACCAAATTGCTATGCATGGTAATTCTTAAGAACAGGGAAGAGAACTGTCTTGGATTATTGGAAGTAACTTTGCCTGGGGCTAGGAGAATAGAGGAGATGATCTCTGGAGGTCCCTGTGGGAGCTCTGATTCCAAACAACAGTATCTTAAATACAGTAGAGATTCGTCATAAAACTAATCAGACCGTAAAGTGAAATTTCACTGTCCAAATTGTAATAGTTACATACAAAAAAAGTCTCTCATTACACAGTTGATCTGTAAAGTGGATGTTGATCTTGTTTCTGAAATATTTGAGTAATAAAGAGGCATATATATATGTGATGTATATACATATATAGGTGAATATGTATGTATGCATGTGTGTATATATATACACACACATATATTTCATCATAAACAATATTTTAGAACTCTGTGTCCACAAGAATACTGAGATGATGAATGAAATCATGCAGACAGGATCCCTCAGGGAGCTTAAATTCAACACTAGTCAACAATGTCCAGTTTATGCCTCTTTAGTAACAGGTGGTGAAAGGGTTGAGTGATTCAACTTTCTATCAGTAAGCGTTATCTTCCTCTGAGACTGTAAGTTCACAATCTCAAAGACAATGGCTTATTTATCTTCGTGTCCTCAACAATGCCTGTTGGTTCTGAAAAAGACCTAGGCTTGAAGGTGTGCAAGTGATTAACCAATAAAACCCATGACTGTTGTTTACTAAGGCAAAGCAGGCAGAACTCCTTTTCTTCACTTGAACGTTCAGTTTAGTCTCTTTGGATTTTTTTTTTTTTCCTGCTGGGCTTCCCCTTCATGATTAAACTAACCAAACTTGAGACATTGGGCTTTCGAAAGTTCATGGAAGTAAGAAAAAAGGACATTCAGGTGGCAGCATGTATGCTAATCCTGTAACTTTGGACAAATCACTTATACTGTCCTAGTCCCATTTTTTAAAACTTTGAAACATACGAGTAGTTAGGCAGTTCTCATGAGATTGTAATACTTTTAAAATGAGAATATATGTGAAATTAATTGCAAAATATAAAATGCTAATAAATGTGAATCATCATGTTATTTTTTTCCTCCTTTGGGAGAGATCCAAACATTAAGGCTTTAGAGTCAAATAAGAAAATTTAACTTAGTAATATAAAACCCTTTGGTATTAAATAGGTTCTGCTAGATACTATTGTAATTAATACTATTAATTTCAGATAATGCGTATTTTTTAATGTATGGATGTCCTAGATAATATTCCAATGTAACTAGATATTCCATATTTTATCTGGCAAGCCTACTTTGGCATCAATAAGCAATCTAAAACCTCAATTAACTATAACCCAGCCTTATTCTAAAACTTTCCTCTTGATTGCCTTATTAAGTGAATCTTACTACATTGTCTTCACTTTAATTGTTTGACTATACAGATACTTTTGTAATAAGAAATCTCAAAACAATTGGGGGAAATAGAATATAACCAAGAGACAAAGAAATTGCAAGGTGTTCTATTAATATTTGAAAAATCCTTCCTCCTATCAGTTGCTTATTTGATACGTATCCATAGGGTTCAAGGTAGGTGACAGGACTGTGCTAGGCATTAGCACACTCTTAGATCCACACTCACCATTTTATACTGTCCTTTGTACTGCTGAGTTTGGAAGTCTACAAACTATATGTTCCCACTTCCTTTGACCTAGCTTACTGTTACTAGGTTTTGCCAATGGGGTGTACTTTCCCACTAGGAAGTTCGGGGGAAGGGAAGGGCTATTTTTCCTTTCCATGAGTTTCTAGTAGGGGCAGTCGGTTATTGGGAGTGATTGCAAATGGGCTTCAACATTAATTTCAGCAGCCTCCATAAGAGTTTTGATTTTTGACTTTTTGCCCTGTGGCAGCAATGTGATTCCAAAAGCAGTGGCAGCTGCAGAAGCAATGAATGTAGCAGTGAGTGTGGCCAATGGCCATCATCTTAAAGGTGGTAGCAGCTTCCTCATCTTTAGGTAAAAACTTTCTTATGTCTTGTATGTCTCTAGTGTGTTCTCATATTCTTCTTGTTCTTCCAGTTCTTCTAATTTGTTTGTGACCCACTCCCTTTATTAAAATTCTGATGTTTGAAATACGTAGGCTGCTTTTCTGTTTATTGACTAGCCATTGACAGATACAGGAGTTTATTGGTGGAAAAGTTTGGGAACCACTCCTCTACAATATCAATGACAGCTGAGGGATCTGAATCTTGTGAAACAAAAATAATGGAAGAATGGGGTGCTTGGGTGGCTCAGTCAATTGAGCATCTGACTCTTGATTTCAGCTCAGGTCACGATGTCACAGTTTGTGAGGTTGAGCCTCGCAATGGGCTCTGTGCTTGAAATTTTCTCTCTCTCTGCACCTTCCCTACTCACATTCTCTCTTTCTCTCTCAAAAAAAAATTTTTTTTAAATCTTTAAAAAAATAATGGAAGAATATGATAAGCTCTTTTTAGCCAACCTTTAGTAGAGATTTTAGAGTGGAGTCTACTATTACTAATATCTAAATAAAAACCAGATCCACATCAAAGGAGTCTCCACTTATGTGACAAGCAGAAAAGTAAGTATTTATGGTCATATTTTGTTTCCTTAGCCACCCATAAATAACCTTAATACATGTAATATGAGAAGGAAAAATAGGACTGTAGATATGATTAATATAAAATAAAAGAGGTCCTACTTAGAAGGGAAATTTATTGGTGGATAATCTGTATTTTGTATGATTATTTCATTGAATTGAGTTTGCCTGGTTTATTTCTCAGATCCTAGATGGATCAAAGCCTTAACTAATATAGAATTTTCAAAATACCTTTTTATTTAATCTGTTACAGTATTTCATTATCTTAGCGTCATTATATCTTATCTCTAATTAAATTTTCTTTTCTTGAAATTTCAGTCTATTTGCTCTTTATTTTCTTTATTTGAAAAGAAGAGTGTATCTGGATTCTTCCTTAATACTCTGAATATTCCTGAAGATAATTAATCATTAGGCCTCTTTCCTAGTATTCTCTTTTTTCTAGGTGAAGAAATTTCAATTTTCATTGACCTTTAGGTGTGGTTGTTTCTATCACAGTATGGAGTCATTCTCTGAATGTAATTGATGTAAGCCTGCCTCTCTTTAAACTGCCACAATTAAAAGATTTCTTTAATCCTGTTAAAGAGTGTTATCGAAGAAGTTAACTCAAGGAAAAATGTTTCCTTTGCTTGTACAAGAACACAAAAATTGGGGTGGAGATTATTTGACCAAAATATGGATGGGATTAAAAATTCCACAGAACTACTTTATAAAATGCTTTTGAAATGTATAACATTGGGGGTCAGATGTTCTAGAATGATCTTAGTTGTTTTACGGGGGATCATTCTAAACTAAGTTTGGAAAGCCAAGTAAGTTAAGTGTTCTCAATAAGGAAAGCTTCTAAAAAGCTGGCTTAAGACAAAGCTTGAACTGAAACAAATGACAAAGGATGGGTTACTGGTCTTGTCATTTTCTCCTTAAATCACTCTACACTTAAAATATTTAAAACGTAAAGACTCAGCAAATAAACTCCAAAGGGGAAAAAAGAAGGCCATATGTTCATTTTCGTATTTGACTACATTGTAATTTCTGGCTCAGGGTCATACGCGTGGTAGGTGCCTAATTCAGAGAATATAACTAATATTTAAATAATGGCAATAATAGTGTCATTTAAAAAAATTTATTTTATGTATCTATTTTTTGAGGAGGGGCACAAGTGAGTGAGGGGCAGAGAGAGAAAGAGGGAGAGAGAGAGAGAGAGAAAGAGAAACGGGGCTCACCCGAAGCTGGGCTTGTGCTCACAAACCTTGAGATCATGACCTGAGCCAAAGTCAGAGGCCTAATGACTGAGACACCCAATGATAGTGTCATTTTATTTATTTACTTTTTGTTTTTTTTTCTTTCATAGTTTATTGTCAAGTTAGTTTCTGTGTAACACCCAGTGCTCATTCCCATCACTCCCTTTCCCTTCTCCCCCTCTCCCATCAGCCCCAAGTTTGTCCTTGGTATTCAACTGTCTCTCATGGTTTTCCTGATAGTGTCATTTTAAAATAGTAGTTTATTTAAACATAACAATACTAATAAATTGGAACCCTACTTGACAATTTTAAAGTGCTCTACAAAGAATACTGGAGGGGGAGAAAAACTAATTATTATTTATGGCAAAGTGTTAATCAATGCTTTACACTGTAATGAAGTCTTAATACATAATATGTTATGCTACATAGATTGTATCATAAAAAATTTCTAGAAGGATTTGTGGATTTTTCTCTTCTGAAGATTAATATATTATATTTTTATACATGTACATTAGAATAAATATAAAGAACAATATTAGTTTAAAATATATTAAAAACAAAATACAAAATATATTTATTCATGCACAGAAATAAATTCTCAAATATTTAGACTGATGGGCTTTCCTTTAAATACCTTCTTTTAAAAAGTTTTTTTTTTCTTTTTTTATATTTTTGAGAGACTGAGAGAGACAGCGGGAGCAGGGGAAGGTCAGAGAGAGAGGGAGATACAGAATCTGAAACAGACTCCAGGCTCTGAGTTAGCTGTCAGCACAGACATGGGCTTAAACCCATGAACCGTGAGATCATGACCTGAGCCAAAGCTGGACGCTTAACCGACTGAGTCACCCAGGTGCCCCTAAAAAGTTTGTTTATTTGTTTGTTTGTTTGTTTGTTTGTTTAGAGAGAGAGGAAATAACAAGAGGCCCTGTGCTATCAGGGCAGGGAGGCTCCAACCCACAAATCATGAGATCATGACCTGAGCCAAAATCAAGAATTACTCCCCCACCAACTGAGCTAGCCAGGTAAGGTATATTTAGATTACTGAATTTTAAGGCATTTGTCACGTTTACATAACTGCAGAAGTTTTAAAGTGATTTTTTTAGTGCTTGGTGAGGTACCAGTATTAATACTTTTACATCAATATTAGGAAGATTTTTAAATTACATAACTTATTTTACTGACCAGATACAGTTTACTTAATCTTCTGAGCTTACCAATTAAGAGTCACTGAATAATTACCTGGTAGAAACTGGTGTTAAGAATTATAATATTGGGGGTGCCTGGGTGGCTCAGTGGGTTGAGCGTCTGACTTCAGCTCAGATCATGACCTCACAGTTTGTGGGTTCGAGTTCCGCATCGGGCTGTGTGCTGTAGCTCAGAGCCTGGAGCCTGCTTCAGGTTCTGTGTTTTCCTCTCTCTCTGCCCCTCCCCTGCTCATGATCTGTCACTCTCTCTTTCAAAAATAAATAAATGTTAAAAAATTTTTTTAAATTGTAATATTGGACCAAAAGCAAGAGATGCCAATTAGATTGTGGAAGTTAAAGCACTCAAGAATATTTTGAATTGGAATTTCTTTCTCTTTTCCATCCTCTCTCCCCCACCTCCTGTTCTTGATCTCTCCATCAATTGAGAGATTTTAATATTATAAATTCAACCCATTTATTTCCATCTAGTATAAAATCATATGTGGTAGTAATAATGGGGGGGAACTTAGGCTTTGGAGTCAGATCTGCCTTGTCGTTTTACTTTTTAATGACAGTGGAACCTGAGTCAGTTACTCGGAGTCTAGGTTTTCTCATCTGCAAATCACAGTAATTAGCACAATTTCAGACTTTAAAAAATTTATTTTAATTTATTTTTTTAAGTTTATTTATTTATTTTGAGAGAGAGACAGATAGGTGGGGGGAGAGAGAGTGAGAGAGAGAGAGAGAGAATGTGATTGGGGAAGGGCAGAGAGGAAGAGGGAGAGGGAGATCTTTAGCAGGCTCCACTCTGTCAGCACAGAGACGGATGTGGGGTTCTTTCTCACGAACCATCAGACCATTACTGAGCTGAAATCAAGAGTTGGTTGTTTAACTGACTAGGCTACCCAGGTACCCTAAACTATTTCATATTTTGTGGTAAGAATAAGATAATGTATAGAAAATGCTGAACTCTATAATAGGCACAAAGTTATTTATTATTATCTTACTGTGTTTCAGGTACTATAGAAAAGTAAGATAAAATGCTTCTCTCTTTTAACTTTTCTTTTATGTAGAATGAGCTTATTGGATGATCTTGAAATTCCTTCTAGCTGCAAACTGTAGATTTACAACAACATCCTTCTTAATAACGTTAGTGTCATAGGGATACCTGCATACACAGCTGGTCTTTCTTAGTTGACTTCAGGTGAATGTGTTAAATGAGAGATACATGATCCAAAGCTTGAGCAGGTGATGTAGATTCCAGACCCCTTCACCACCCAGACTGGAATAACATGTCTGCAATTCTAATGAATTAAAAGTTTCACAATTTGAACTAATACAAAGATTTTGGACTAATCCAAATAATGCAAAAAAAAAAAATCGTGATTAAATAAAAACAGCTGCAAACTTCTCTAGGAATAATGTAAAGAATGAGTCAAGTAAATTAAAAAAAATTTTTTTAATGTTTATTCATTTTAGAGAGAGAGAGAGAGAGAGGGAGAGAGAGGAGCAGAGAGAAAGAGATACAGAATCCGAAGCAGGTACCAGGCCCTGAGCTGCCAACACAGAGCCCGACTCACGGATCAAACCATGAGATCATGACCTGAGCTGAAGTCCGATGCTTAACTGATTAAGCCACTCAGGCTCTCCTGAAGTAAATTTCTTTTTAATGGCATATTGAATGACAAAACTAAAACGTAATCAACAACAGTTAACATTTTTTTGAATTCCTATTTATACACAGCCTTCTCTCTTCAAAAACTTAAAGGAGAGGGAAAGGGTGTGATGGGATTGGCATACTATAGGTGGGTGGCCTACCCAGCTCCCCCGATCCGTACAGTGTCTGTTCCCTGCCATCAAAGGATCCCAAAGACATCTTGCTGAAGAAGGTCTACATCCCAGATGTGTGCTACTACATCTGGCCTAATTACCTGGATACAATAGGAACTCCAATTGATTTGTATTCACCCAACCATAGAGGCCCCTGGGTGGCTTAGTTGGTTAAGCTTCCAACTTTGGCTCAGGTCATGATCTCACGATTCTTGAGTTCAAGCCCCGCATAGGGCTCTGTACTGACAGCTTGGAGCCTGGAGCCTGCTTCAGATTCTGTCTCCCTCTCTCTCTGCCCCTCCCTCCCTGTCAAAAATAAACATTAAAAAATATGTATTGACACAATACAACAATGAAAAGTGAGTAAAATTTTGTCAGGAAGAGTCCAATAGTTTATGGGTCAGATTCTGAGAAGTCACCATTTTCAATCACACAGGAAATCTAAGAGGACAAAAATGATCTCTTTACCCAGTACACCTTTTGAAAATGGGGAGAGCTTGTTTTGTACATTCCTGCACCATGAAAACTAACTGAGGGTTTTTTTTTTCAAAATTAAATAAATCTTTTGTTTGAGAAATGACTTGGAAACTTTCAACAAGGCCTTTCCCTGCCCTCACCCCCCCACCCCCTGCCCCCTGGCTGCTGAAGTTATAATATTGGAAAAAATATGTAGGCTCTAGTTTCTGCTATAAATTAATATTGTACTGGCCAATTCAAATTTTCAAACTCTGTAGACTGAATGGATAGTCTTTTGAAAAAAGGTCAGAATTTATTTAAATCATGAGCAATGTTGAGGATTACTTTTTGATTGTCTTAAAAGAAAATCCTTTCCTTCCTGTTTTTCATATCTTAAAAATTCATTGGTAAAGCTATTATGGCCACTCACATAGGCTCAAAACAGTTATTTTTTTCTTTGACGATCCATTGTAATAATTGAACAACATTAGAGAGCCTTTCTTCGAATGATACCCTTCTCTTCTTCCTCATCTTCACAGAACAAAACTACATAACATCAAACTTGAAGCTTGGAAAGACACCAAAAACCCTCTGAATTTCTGACCCAAGCTAAAAAGTAAGACTCAACAATGAAGACAAATAAAAGCAAGATTAGAGTTACTTTTTGGGACACTAAAAGCTACAGAGATGGTTTTTAGTCTTTGTAAAAATGTGCTTTTGGGTTTAGGGTTTCCTCACTTCCTTCTACTCATCCCACATGAGTGAATACAAATGTAAATAAAACATCTACAAGAATTCTTATGTAAATAAAAAAATATACCATTCGGAGAAAGAAAAGAGCAGTGATAAAGGACTGCCAGTGCTGTGGGGCTTTGTGAACAAGAGAGGGAAGGATTTCTTTGTGCCACAACAAAATGTAACCGTGCCCATGAAAGGAAGGAGACAGAAGGCTAGTTTTCGCTAAAAGCCCGGCTGCATGTAACTGACCCAGCGGAGGAAATCCTGGTTCTATCACCAGGGCTCGTTCGCTGTTCAGCATGGATCCTACATGTTTGCAGGGTACCAGTGTCCATTCTTTCTCTAAAACAAAAGGGGAACCCATACCAATCAGCAGAATTATATTTGAAGCTATTATTGTTCGAGGAGAAATTAAAGACAAGTAAACAAACAAATTATGCTCTTAATTAAATTTTTAAGGTCTTTGTTCTAAAGTTGCTCCTTGCTAACCAGGGGAGAATGCACTTTCTTCTCTTCAACCCTCTCAGATTAGTGTCCTAACATACAAATCCAAGTTCCCCATGGGGATGGGCATTTTCAGAGCGAACAAAACCAATATCACTTGAGCAAAATATCAATCATTCCTTGAGGTTGGCAGCCTCTCACTAAAATGTTTTCATGGATGTTGCCTTATTGTATGACAGTTCATATCCTGGCATAAGCCATAATCGGTTACTAAGGGAGGCGAGCGTCTGAGAAATATTCACAAACAATTAAGTCAATAATCTGCAAATTATGGATGTTGATGCTTTCCAGATTCTGAGCAGTAAAGATAGCTAATCATCATCTTGTATGCTTTTAAAAAAATTTCAGCTACAATACAGATTACAGAAATATTGCTTCCTTCTCCTGTTACTGGCCTGCCAATTTGCTACACAGCCATTGTTAGGTGTAAAAGACGTGAATGAGACATTTCTGGAGAGTGGACTTAATAGGAGGCACTTGGCTGAAAACACAAGTCAAATGTTTTACATTATCTTTCCTTCTTCTCTCTGGAAATACATTATTAGATTTTTGTGACCTAAAAGTTAGGCAACTTTGGATAAACATTACAGTCTTGAAAAAAGTAACTTTATAGAGGTAGATTGCCATGGTAATTATTCGATGCCTCACTTGCTTGCAAAAGATGGTACTAATTGTTTTAGTTACAGTTTGGAATAAAAAAATACAAACCTACTTTTACAAAGCTTTAGATTTAAAAAAAATCAACATTCCATTTAAACGTGACATGAAAAATCTGTCATTTGTCACACATGAATTAATTAATGGTACTGAAAACTTTAATAGCTAGAAAGAACCCCTTTAAACAAATTGAAAACAACAATCAAGATAAAAAAAGTTTCCACAAAGGAAAAAATATACAAACAAGCAAGAATCAATTACTACTTAACACACAAAAATCAGCAAGGATTCAAAGCTATTTAAAATAGCTTTATCTCAAAGGTAATTATTACTGGTGCTTTCTGGGGTGGGAGAAAAATCCTACAGTAACTTTCTGTAGGAATCTTACTGACCCCTGTAACTACTTGGATGCCTTCTCAGTATAAGTCAGTTAATAAAAAAGGCATCTTGCTTTCTAAATATCACACCTGCAGTCGTCCATCCTTGGGAATCATTCAATTCATGAGTGAATACAAACCACATACATCAAAAGTTTCCATTTTTTTTTTCCAGCTCTTTTTAACACCAAGGTCCCTCCCCTCTCCCCAGGCCTCTTGCAGCTATCCAGGGAATCTTTCACTTTTTGTCCTTTCCCGACCCTTCTGGACCACATTTTCTCTTCTTATTCAGGCCATCTGCTCTCAAGGAAGGGAAAACTTCAACTAAGAAAACAATCAGCATCCCTAGGAATCGGCAGCTTTTGTGAACTACCTTACAGCCACTGCCTATGAAGACACGCATTGTGCAAATCACAATTCAAATTATGATAGTAGTTTAAAAATAGTTTGTAATTGATACATTTCTGGCCACAGCCTCCCCCTTTATCCTGCTAGTGGTACAATCTTCTTGCTCTTGACAGAAGTCTTTCTAAAGATCTGCTCAAGCCTCACTAAGCAGCTGTGAGTTAGGTCATTTTCCCAGGAGTTTTACATGTGGAAAACTGGGCATTAGTAAGGCCTCAAAAAGGACACCATCTGGCCCTAGTGAAAAAAAGGATCATGACACTTCCTGTGGTACCAACAGACCCTGATGAACCAGAAAGGAATTCAGCCCCGGACTGTGATCCAATAGAGACCGGCCCCACAATCACCTCCGTGACAGCCAACTCCATTCATCTCAGCGGTTACCTCATGGCACAATGCACTTTTGTGCTGCGCTGTTTACTGAAGGCGGGGCAAAGTCCATTTTGATTTTTGTGTTTAGTCTCAGTGCCTGTCCTCTTTCCTGGAACACATACCACATCAGGAGAGGGTGAGCGGCACAAAGACCAGTGCTTTCCGTTCCCATTCACACCCCTCAGCCTCCCTCCCACTGTACACGGGACAGAAGAAGAAAATGCTGGCCTCCTCAGGGGCTTCAAAAAGACCTTTTCCTGATGTGAAGCCCTGCCCCTCCCACTTTCAATAAAAATGACTTTAAACTATTCAGATCTACAGGTGTTTTGTTTTGTTTCGTTTATGTCTGTGTGTAGGAAAAAATTGAAACTTAAACATGTACGGAAATCTTACATGAACACTTGCTGGAATGTTCCCGTTCCATTGACTCCATTAGGTGTTGGTGTGTTGAAAGGTCCTGTTAAATGACAGCATCAATGTCAACAACCAACCAGGTTCTCTTTTACAGTAAGAGAGGTGTCTCGCTAAGGCTCTGTGTGAGTGGATGATGGTGACACCCTTCGCTGTCTTTTTGTTTATTACCGTTTACAAAGCCTTTTCATGTTTCCTACTTTAGAATATGGAAATTGGGGAAGTCTAATTAATGACAACAGATCCTTGATTCTTAAATTTTCTCTTTGGCTGAATGTATTACAAAACAGACAACAAGCAAAAAAGCCACTTAATTAACTCATTATCAGCAACTATATAACTATATATGTATACATATATATATGTGTGTATATATATATGCACTTTTTAAGCATAAAACATCATTTGCGAGTGGATGATTAGAAACCCTGAGAATGCTCATACCAGAAATGAACCATGGCGATTTGGGATAAACAGGGGCTTCCCTGTGAGAGCTTTTAAACCATCTCACAGCACAACGAGGAGGAATTGGGTGTGATGGGAAGGCCCTTTCTTAAATCTGAGAGACCATCCCACCCTCAATTCTAATCAGACTCTACTTCATTATCCACCTTTCATCTTTAGAAAAAATTCTTGCAGCCCTAAGATACTAAGCCCGATTTTGCCTGCCACTGGGGGCGTCATCTGTACATAGAGGCGAATCCTCCCCGACTGTTGGACCCTTCAATAGAAAGCCATATTGTCACACAAAGAGACCTTAGTGTTAGCGAAAATGATTAAGGCCTATCATTTTTCCTATTCTCAGATGTTAACTTGGGGAGAGGTGCAGAGACGCTGCCCCTTTTCCACATAAATCTTCTGCTGCCCGGATTTTGAAAAACTTAAAAAGCCAACACAGAATGAGTAGAATTTAATGAAGGAAAGCATTTCTCTGACTCTGATTCCCTGATGGAAATGATGAGGCTCTATTGTGGAAAGACATAGCTGAAACTCATTTATTAACATGTGTGTCCAAGGCCTAATTACTGGCGTTCTCTTTTAACACAGAATTGTCACCATTGGTGTTATTCATAAAGTGCCACTGAGAGAAGTTGAAACCATAACTCTTATCTGTAGTCATCAGTGAGTTTTCTCTGGATTCTATAATGACCAGCAGCATATTATGACTATAAAGCCCAGGGTTTTGTGTACATGCCTGCAAGTGACAGCTTGGTTAGCAATGAAGATGAGAGATTGAGAGAGAGAGAGTGATTCTATCTTGAAAGATCCAAAAACAGAATATGAAACATGAAACATGAAATATGAATACATTACTGAAGCATTTGTGCAATATGTACAAAGTATTTATCCTATTACGAGTCATAGTCTTTCCTAGGATCCTTCCAATGGCTTAAATAAGAAAAGTTTGACTCAAGGGCCAATAGTTAGAAGCGTGGCAGGCTGGTTGCAGAGAGTAGGGGACAGGGAGCCGCAGGAGTGGGGCCCAGGGAGGGCACCGGCTGCGGATATTTAGAAAGTCACCTCTGAGGTAGGAGAGGCAATTCCCCGTAACGGAAGAGGAGAGGTAAAAGGAAGAACTCTAGCAGCTGGAAGCCCAGGTTTTGCCAGTGCTGGCTAATACAGAAGCCACTTTGCCACCAGAAAAAGGGGGTGAAATATCCAGACTTTGTTAAGCACCTAAGTGTTTAGTGATTTGGGACACAAACTCATTCTTTCTTTGAAGATCGCCAATACTTCCTGTAAGAGTCATCACGGCTTTTTTTTTTTTTTTTAAATAAAAGGACAATTGAAAACCTGGTAGATCATAAAATAATTAATTTTACCTATTATTTCTTCTAACACTTTTCTTGGCATCGATTTTGTAGCATTAACATATTTGCCTAGTATTAACTGATTCTAAAGGATTAAAATGTTAATTAAAAATACTAAGTGCCATCTCAGGGGCTGGGAAGGCCAACGTGAGCACTGTTGTAAACTGGAGGCCTGTGTTCTCCTTGCCACATCCGCCCCCCGCCGCCCCCGCCCCTACTCCAAGAGAAGCTCTGTTTTGAGGCAACAGTTCCCTAGGAAGAAAACAACAGAAGCAGAAACAATTTGCTCCTTTAAGGATTTGAGAATGCTTATGTTGGAACCTCACAAAAGCGGCGTTATGTCCTTGAACATTCTAAAGATCATTGTTAATAGGATCAATTTTTGTGTGTTATTCAACTGGATCCTTCCTTGCCTGTAAGAACCGCATTTGAGTTGGGGGACATGGTGGCAATGAGGGTGGGGGTGGAGGGTAAAGGAAGGCCCAGCGAATTCCATGTGATCAGTTCAGCTGCAATAATCTCTTTTCTCCTTCTTGACGAAGCCACACATGAGAGCACTCTGGTGTCTTTCATCATTATTTGTCACCCTTTTGTGCGGAGCAACTTATATCCACAGCCATTCCAGCAATTAAAATGAAAAAGAACCAAACAGCATTCTCATTGAATACTTGGAGGCCAGTGCCACCAAGTGCCATCCAACCTATTGAATGTTGGGTATCTAATGCCATTAGAGCTCTGTAAGTATTCTGTGAAAAAAAAAAAAACAAATAAATTGTTACATGCAGAATGTAGAGAATGATTTAAAAAGATAAAATCTTTTAATACATTGGCGGTAGCTAGATCTCCTCTAACAGGCTCTCTCTCAGTGATAACGTAAAAAAGGACTAACTAAGCAACTGACAGGAATTAGGATTCACATGGAAAGATTGAAAACTTCAAATTTTGGTAGACAAGTAGTCATATGGTGAAGCAACTTCAACAAGAATAAGTCAATCTTGTTTCTGTTGAAATACCTTCTGAAAATATCTGTGAGCATTTTATTAGCCTGATTTCCATTACTTAAAGAGGCTGTACTTCTTCAACACTATAATGTGTCACCATGTTTCTGGGAAAGCTACATTTCAATGTCCGTTTCCTATAAAGGGCAAACTGAAAGAAAGTAAAAATAAACCAACTTTTCAAAGACCATAGACAGAGCCAGGATTGAAGGATGGTGATCACTCAGGTTCAGTGCTACTTTCTGATTGTGTAGTCCAGAACACGAATTATTCCACAAGCCACTTTTTCTTAATGTTATTTTCATCTCAAAATGTTAGGCTCATTACAGGATCATCAATTTTGAATCTATGTATTTGTTCTTCCATTCAGGGTATACCTTTTAGAAAATATCATTAATTAAGTTTTCTGAAATACCAAGAATTTACTTTCCCAGGCATTGTGATTAAAACTGCCTATAGATCTTTGTTATAATTTAGTTGGGAAAAAGGACTGATGCCTGAAATGGTAATTAGTATTTAAGGTAACATGCTGCTGAAATTCTGAAGAGGCATCAAGGACTCGAGTAGATGATAAAAGAACCTTTTAGAGAATATCCTGAGTTCTGAAGGAAGGGACCAAGGGTCTGCTTGAGGAAGGAAGCAGTGGTATGTTTGAAAATGGCAAAGATGATTAAAACACAGTCACCACTTTATACAAAGACACACCATGTGTGCAGAGCCACCTAGAAAGTGCTTCCTGCTCTTATTATAGTTTCAGTGCTGACCAAACCTGTCCCCCGGATGAAGAAAGGTTGGAGCTGGAATTTCCTAACAGTGATTTTGCTTTTATGCCATAAGCGGTGGAACCATTGAAGGGTTGTCAGCAGTGATGGTCTGGCTTTGGTTGACTTTGACATGATCATGGAAAATCAGTGATGGAGGCTGAGGTGGGAGACATGGGCAGCATGTAGCATAGATCAGTCTTGGAAGTGGAGAGGAGAGAATTGTCAATTATCCTAACATGTGAGAGAAATGCCATGAAGACCCGTGCCCCCAGAAGACCCTCATCAATGACCTTTAGAATCATATAGCCCAGTGGGAGGGGCTACAATCTGGGATGGCTGGGGACCGGCCAGGTTGTGGTCCAGAAAAGTACTTCTGTGTTACACTCATAGGATGCATTATGACTGTAAAGAAAAGAGCAGAGAATCTTTCTTCTCTTCTCCCAAACTGGGATTTGATGACAATATCTGTACAACTCTTTTGGTAATGGAAAATTCTAGAACTGGAAGAGTAATTTCTTATATTTTACATTCTTCCCTATAATCTCATAAAGAAAGCTGTGCAGGGATTCACTGCAGCTTTTACAGTTCCCTTTCAAGTAAATACATAGTGTTTTGTAAATGACAAAAATGTCAGGCAAAGCTCTGTTGAGGTTCCCCAAATGCCTTTGTTTCTAACAACCACAATAACAGAAAAGAATTTAGTAAGTTAAATAGCCAGCTCGGGTTGGCCCAGGTGGATCTGCGGCTGGATATAACCGAGTTTGTCCTTTCAAGGTGATCACATTTTTCTTTGGTGCCATTTTTGGCAAAATATGTGACTTTGAGATTATCAGTAGGGAGTGGCTGGCAATTTGGCTTTAAATTTCCTAAACTTTTTTGAACGCTTAATTGTTTGCTAAGATGTCAGCTGCAAGATTAGTGGAGCTGGAAAAAAAAAAAAAGCATGCATTCACATTGGCCCTATGTCTATTTTCAGTGTGAAGGGAACTGGCTGGAGAGAGCAGCAAACACTTGAAGCTATGCGCTTTGCATTACAATGAAGCGGTGCTGTATCACCCAACACCACAGAGGTGGTGCTACTGTTGTTGTTGTTGTTGTTGTTAAAGGGCCTTATATCCAAGACCATTTGAATACAAAGCAAGAACAACTGAAGACAACACCTGGATAATTACATTAAAGTGGACTTCTTCCAGACCACCTCTCCCCCTCCTCGATTTCTTGTTAAATAATTAGCTAGAAAAGTATAAAAGGACTCCTCAAAAAATATTGGAAGGAGGCTGGGCCAGAATGAAAAACAACAGCAACAACTTATCTCTATGTTAGGAACATAGTGTCTGGCACTGTATTTACATATCGAGTGTGTATAGGTGTGGTGGTATTTAAGAATGTGTCATTCGACGTTGTCTTCCAGCTATCTGTGAGGAAGAAAAATGTCAGAACGTACATGCACAGTTGGAATTCTTTCTCTGGTTCTGCTAATTATTGTAAATATAGACCCTTTAGTTTTGTTGTCCTACAGAGACTCCTAAAAATGATGCCATTATCTGCTTTCTCCGTAATTCTCTGTTTCCAAGACCAATAAATGTCATTTTTAAAGGACAAAGAAATGAAATTTAGCAAAATCCCTTGGCATTGTAGGGACAAATAATACTTACATCTATGATGTAATTTTAATTTTCTGATCATATTTAATGTCAGTGAAATGAACAGATACAGGACTTAAATACAGGTCTTTGGATTCTGGTTCTTTACCCACAATTTCAAATCAAGCCACAAACATATGTCTACTAGCTGACATATGGTAGAGAAGGGGCATAGAGCTATTCAAATTTATATAGAGCAGATTTCAATATTCATGGAGTTAGGACGACAGTTTCCCACGGTGTCTTTTCTGTTTGGATTCTATGATCCCTTCAATTTGAAACCTTTTCTTCTGGTCTTCCCTAACACTTTTGGCCCCTAAGACATTTGGTGATTACTATGTCTTGTTGTATCAGCTACTTTATTTTGGTAGTTATTGTTAGGGTGAGGTCTGTCTTTTTTATCACCTAGCCCAGAGCCTGGCACATAGTAGGCACTCAGTAAATGTTTGTAGGGTAAAGGATATGTGTACAGATTCGGTTTCCTTGGTTAAGCTGCCAATTCCTGGAGGTTAAATGCGTGCTATGCTTTTGTTGTCCTTCCCCTGGTGCCTAATACCCTGTATGACAGGTTACGTGGGACAGTGATAGGAAAGTTTCATGGTGATGATGCCATTATGGAGAAGGGACGGAAGGAAGAGAGGAAACCAGGGAAGAAAGAGAGAGGAGGAGGGAGAGAGGCAAAAAGAAAGGATAATTTAGAGCAGAGAACCAAACTAATTCCATCTGCCCCTGCTGGAATTAGCTCAACCTGCTCCCTTGTTTGAGACAAAGGGAAGACAGGAGGGAGAAGAGAAAAATTCAGAAAGCAAGAGTATAAATTGTGGCTACCATGGTGAGCAGCATTCCAAGTTTACCAAATCATTTGCTAACACAATAAATACAACATTTTTCTAAAGAGTTACTGGTTAGTGAGTTTAGATTCTTATCTTGTATTGTAAAGTTATTAGGAAATTAGAGGAAATGTGGAGAATTTTTTAAGAAGTAATCCCTGAAACTTGGGAAATTATAATTATTTTTTCTAATGAATACACTTAACAAGCTACAGACTCAAATGTGATACATTTGGCAAAGAATGGGCCCTGTCACGAAACCTGAAAGAGGTCTGTGCCATTATCAATCTGCTACCCAGGCAACACTTTTTGGGCCTTAATGAATAGCCTCTAATTGGCTGAGATTGGCCCACATACCCAGGAGCTGTTCACCAAATACATTTTTTTTTTCAAGATTTCACATCTTTCCTACATCTGCAATATAGGAAAATTCCTGCTCATACTGTAGTGGATGTTCACCAAGTACCACCGTAACTTGTATGAATACTTACTTCACTAAGAGCTCTTAAATGATATTCTGGTTTTATAAATAGTAAACCCAGAATATAAGTGAAAATAATTCATAGATTAAAAATAATTGTTTGATAATAAAAAGCCTCTGTATTTGTATTCCAAATACAGATCACTGATTCTTGCACAGCCCAGATAACACAGCTACTGTGAATATATATATATATAAAACTTTTGTTTTTATTGTCAGAAAACCAAGATGTGAGAAGATTCTATTTTTATGTGTTTAATAATTGACCAAAAGGTTATGGAGGGGACCCTTTGATCCATCTACCAGTCATATTAGAAACACCCCAAGGGCAAGGACTGTGATTTCCCCAGCTCCCTGTCTCAGGATCTAAGCTACTCTGTCCAGGGCACTTCTAAGGACTGCCTGCAGGGTGAGGTGACTAAGGAAGCAGGGGAGGGCAGCAGTGGTGCAGAAGGTTCAGGAGAATGCCTTGCTGCCATCCCCACCCCCATTCTGGGGGAGTCCACTAAGCAAGCTTTTATAAGATCTGCAATCCCTCCTCCCCTCTCAACACTTTGAAGGAATTAAAAATGTTTATTTAGTTTTTGGAAAGCTCGAGTGGGGGAGGTGTAGAGAAAGGGGGACAGAGGATCTGAAGCGAGCTCCACCCTGATGGGCTGACAGCAGCGAGCCTGATGTGGGGCTTGAACTCAGGAATTGCGAGATCATGACCTGAGCCAAAGTCAGATGCTCAACTGACTGAGCCACACGTGCTTTGGAGGATTTCTTGAATAACTACAATTATTTTGTCATGTGTTTATTTACTGCCTGTCACCTGAATTTATAGAAAATGTTTGAAGGTTTTAAAAAATGATCTGATAGCATAATGATCTGATAGGTAAGCATATTTTTCAATAATATATACAAGAATTTAAGTAGGGACCGATGATAAAGGAAATATGACTCCCATTATAACCTCCTTACCGTCCCCCTTTAAGAGAAATACAATTACGATTTACCAACTTGGTCATAGTGCCTTTTCCATGACCACAGCCTGTGTAGGAAAGCTCTAACTCCACCTCAGAGTCAAGGTTTTATTGTTAACCAGAACATTAAACCTGCGGTGGCATGTTGGAGGACATCACTGAATCTGAGACACAGAAGGTGCTGCTGAGAGAGAGAGAGAGAGAGAGAGAGAGAGACAGAAACAGTGACCTTCTTGAGGTAATAGAATGTGAGGTACAGAAAGAACAATCAAGAGGATAAAGGAAAAGACAGTAGGAGAAAGAAAGCATTAGGTGAGTGATGGTAGGAGAGAAAAGCCTCAGAATAAAGGATGGGTCAGTGGCAGTCTGACATTGTAAATGATTCTGCATACAGATGAGTTGCATATGACCATCCTGGCCAGAAAAGAGAAAAGTCCAAAGGGGTTTTCTGAAATAGGGCAAGGTGACATTAATATATGAATACAGTAACAATTGGATAAATGAGGAATCCCTTCAATTTGATTTTGATTAATTATCCAGTAAACTCAAATTCATGTGATGCAGTGCTTGTCTGGTAGTGGTTTTAATCCTGCTGAAGAACCTGGTAGCTGGATTTTTATTCTTTAAAAATTTTTTTTAATGTTTTATTTATTTTTGAGAGAGAGAAAGAGCATGAGCAGGGGAGGGTCAGAGAGAGAGGGAGACACAGAATCAGAAGCAAGCTCCAGGCTCTGAGCTGTCAGCACAGAGCCCGATGAGGGGCTCGAATCCATGAACCGTGAGATCATGACCTGAGCCGAAGTCGGATACTTAACTGACTGAGCCACCCAGGCGCCCACCCTTGGATTCTTATTCTTCATGTACCATTGTTACAAAGTCAGAATCCTAGGAAGGCATACTTTTGTAACTACAGAATGCCCGACACCATTCATGAAAAACTTACAAACACCACCTTCATCTATGCAAAACCATAAGTGTTTTTACATCATCCAGGAAGGAAATGACATATGTGGACGTCAGTGCTATGTGTGTGTGTGTGTGTGTGTGTGTGTGTGTAGGGTGGGGGTGGAATGGGGTGAGCAATGGGGACAGATCATGGTGTCAGGGATGGAGAAAAGCATTATAGAGTAACTTGTAGGAATCAGAAGTCCACAGAGAAAGAATACTCTTGTAGGAAAACTTGGTGTCGTAACTTCCCTGCATGACAGGACTGTAAAGGTGCTAAGTAGCTGTGCACCTGGCAGCCTACTACAGGCTTGCCTGTTATTTTTCTTGCTCCTTAAAATGTCACATCACTTATGCTATTTTTTAATTCTTTGTCAATGGACAGATAATTGGCAGAGAAAACCAAGAACAGAAATTTTCTCAGAGCATTCTGGTTATGATTTACAAGCTTCTGATTTCTTCCTGTCATGGGGAAAAGGACTGCAGAGCAGGAGCTGGGAAATACTTAGCTGGTATCAGAATTTCTTTCTTTGTATTGAAAGGTGCAACATTCAATCATCCCCAGGAATGTTCAAGACCAAAACCAGCATAAAATTTAAGGTTGTTCTCATCTAAATACGATATTTGGAATGCAACCCATACAGCAATCAAAATTCACAAATTCTATATCAGTTAAACTCTCCTGCTTTGGGATTTTATTACAGACCTACAATATAGGGCAGCTGTTTTCCTTTTAAATTGTATTTATTATTTTATAATTAAAAGTAGCACATACTGGTTGTAACATGTATAATAGTAGAAAGGTATATCATGAAACAGTTTTCATTCCCTGCTCCCATTGCCATTTCAATGAAACCAACCTTATAAATGCTTGATGTGCATCTTTCCAGAACTTTCTTCATGCTCATACCAGCATGTATTAATACATTTATGTATATGTATAAGCAATGATACCATAGTGTACAAATTGCTTTGAAGCTTGGTTTCATTTTAACCTAATAGTAACATATCATGAACATCCCCCTGGGTTAGGTACACACTGAAACAGCTGTGAAACAATATTCCACCTCATGGGGTCTATCCAAGAATTTTTCAGCTGATCAGTGTTTCCCCCCAGGTGTTGTGGGAAATCTCTTGAAATATTTTATACTATTTGTTACTTCATATCAGAAACCTTTAAGTCCTGGGAAGTAGAGTTAATGTGAAACATAGCTGGGGAAGAGGCAAGCCTCACTAGTTGTTCTGCTAGATGGACTTGGAGTGGGAAATTGGTATTGATGTTGCTGAGAGATGTTCATGATCCTACATAAAAAGAGGTGCAAAACTAAAATATATAAGCTTTCATTATTCAGATAAGATTTAATAGAATCAGGAAACCAGTGAACAAAAACTAATAGGTAAGCACGAACTTCTCTTTTCATGATGACTTCTTCCAAGAAAGAGCGAGTACTTTGCAGCCATCGTAACTGCCATGAGTTGGAAATGAGGCTACTTATATATCAAAGAGAGTGAAGGAGAGAAGAATTAGGAACCAAGTCTTCTAATGCTCAAAGTAGAAAAGGTATACAGTTGTTGAAGAACACTCAATATTCTAAATTCTGAATAGAGGCAAGAATGAACTGGGTGGTGGTAATCCACATTCACAAAAGAGTCTGCTTTACAAAATGACTTAAGTTCCTAGAGGGATCTATGCCCAGGAGCAAGATGCTTCCTGACAGCACTGTCTGTGGCCTCAAGAGGGACTTCAGACTAACCCACTCTACATCTCAGCCCACACAATCAACCATGCACATTTTAAAATGAATAAACAGTAACACTGACTCATCACTCCCTTGGCATATCCAATAGTTCCTGTAAATAAAAAACTCTGGAAGTGCATTTAAAATATAATTGATTTAGAAGAAAAGGAAATTTAGGGCAAAGTGCAGTACATGCTTATTCTACATTATGGACCTGCTAGAGAAAGAAAGATTTCTCTGAAAAGGGGAAGTTCCAGATGTGGCAAATTATGCACAGTCTTAAAATTAACAGTGGGCAGTATTTGGTTGAATAGTCTGTTCCAGAAAACTAGAATTTTAGCCTTGATTTTAGTTTGGACTGGTAATCTTACTTCAGACTGATTTTCCCAATCCTTAATTAAGAAGAGTGGTGGCAAACACTATCATCCCTCTTTCTGTGCTGTGATGAGGAAATGAGATGTCCAATCCTGTGTTTGGGGATAGGGTAAAGATTAGCTGAGCTATCTAAAAGAAGGTGAAGATGACTCTTGGATGATCCCACATTTGGTAACTGTGCAAGGTTTGGGCTTGCAATGGAACAAGGAAGAGAAAAAGGGTTAGCAACCTACTTTGGAGCTCTTTGGTGATCCTTACGCAGCAGCTCTGCCTGCCTTTCTCCCCTAGATCACTGGGTGCCTAGCCCTGGAAGGGGGAAGGAATGAATGTATAAAAGGAGAGAGAAAAGGGGTCACTCCCACTTGCTCTGGTAGCTTTCATCTTCTTCTCTGTGATTATAAATTTGGAAATTCTGGGTCTATTTCCAGCCTCTCTGATGGTGTTGAATTCCGAGCACAGCTATTTCACTGCCCTTCATCCTGTCCCTTAGTCCTTTTAGGAAGGAAGCACAGAACATATTTCTCCTGCTTTCTCCCTGCCCTCCATTCAGGGCAGGTACTTAGTAGGTAGTCAGTATATTCTTGAGAATCAGTGGTGGTTTTTCCTCCTCCTTTCCCTTTGGCCTCTCCTCTTCCTGGAAACATTGGTCTTTCTATGTGTGACCCATGCAGAATGGAAAGAATCACTTTTGTTAAATTGCTCAGGCATTTTCCCCTCTACTATCTATCTGGTTAACATTTCCTCTCCTCCATGAAACCTGCACTCTGGCTCTCTATTGCTTCTTGAATGTTCCTGGAGCATTCCTGAGTCCTTGGGGCTGCCTTCTGCATCATCTCATGAACGTGGGTGGTTAGTGAGAGACTGGTCTACGGATATGAACTAGTTCATGCTGAGATTTTCTGAAGGGAAATGAAGAAACACACACCCACACCGTGATAATTTATTTCTCATAAGGCCAGATTCAACCAGCTTAAAAAGGGCTGTCTTTTATTTTGAGTGTTTTTTTAAAGTTTTCAGTGTTAAAATATATCATTTTAATAAAACGATGATTATTCTAATTGGAATTATTTTTGGTTTTAATGGCATTACTTGGAAAAATTGACCATTGGCGACATTTTGTGTCTCCATTAAAAAAATTGTTCCATGAAGTCTTAATGTCTGGAAATCACTCTTCCAACTGCCACCTCTCCTCTGTCAGAGGAGGTCTAACCCATGATAACACTTTCTATTCTGAAATCCTCTTGCATCTACCACCTTTATGACTCACTCATTCACTCAAAGCATATATCAAGAGCTTACTAGAAGGTAGGTCCCAAGCTGGACACTGTGGATATCGTGGTGAAGAAAACAGGTGTGCTCGCTGCCTTCTTAAAACTTACAGTTAACACTTACAAAGTGGGGGAAAAAACACATGTTCCATGAGAAAACATACCAGGTGAAGCTGTCTTCATATTGAGGAACAGAGTGGCCTCTAAGACCTGAAGGGTCAAAACAAATTACCCAGGTGAGGCACAGAGCACTGTTTAAGACTGGAAATTTCTATAACCAATTAATACAATGTTTTGGGAGACAGAGGAAAAGTTTTGAAGTAAGTCAGGTTCTGCATTGAGACTGAGGAAGAATTGTGAAATTAAATACATTTACAGGAGGGAATACATTTCACAATATTTAAAAGAAACCCAAGCAATAAGTAGGTAATGTTAAGGAAGGGGTGATAGAGAGGGCGAGGGGCACAATGAACATGTTCCAGACATAGTAACAGCATGAGAAAAGGCCTGGAGATGAGAAAGTTTGGTGTAGAATAAATGTTTTTGATTATGACAATCTATTGCCTGTTGGCACTTCCCAAGCCAATATGTTGTATTCCATTATATGCAGGTTTAGTGGTAAATGAGATGCACACAACAGGTTTAATTACATAAAGGGAGTGAGAGTTAACTTGCTGTGGGGAATGTACATTATGATCAACTTCTTCCTCTGGTAGAGGGTATTTAATTGGCTTGTTGCTGAATCATGTAAGAGCTGTGTTTTCTGGTTGACACTCATGAACCTGATGAATTGCTACTCTAATACTTGATACTCCCTGCTGCCTTGCATACAGTGTTCGGGACATCAGGTATATTGCTCCTACAC
>NC_043706.1:84964298-84981531 GCF_006229205.1 Suricata suricatta | reverse complement strand
GAGAGAGAGAGAGAGAGAGAGAGAGAGAGAGAGAGAGAGAGAGAGAGAGAGAGAGAGAGAGAGAGAGAGAGAGAGAGAGAGAGAGAGAGAGAGAGAGAGGCAGTAGAGGCGGAGAATGGTGAATGGAGATCCCAATGAAAAATTAAAAGCCTTCAAAGGAACAAACAAACAAACCAAGCCGTTTTTATTATGGTAGACTTATAGTATGCTTCAATAACTGGTATAATATATTAGATTATTCTTTTTTTTCAAAATTTCTCTGGTTATTCTTTCATCTAATTCTTAAAATTATATGCTTAAACTTTTTTGTAGCAGTGTTTTAATATTTCTAGAGTTCCTTTTTTTGTTTTCAAGACTATTTTTCCTAAAGACCATAAGACCTTCAAAAAACCTATATATAGCATACTCTGTATCATGCTTATACATATATAGACATATATACTTAGTATACAAAAGATAGTTAGTTGAACTCATAAAATGAACAGACTTAACAGTCATTAAATATGCATTATAGAAATAGGTTAACATTTTGGTTACTTCTTGTACTGGAAAAAAAAGTAAAGTAGAACTTTAAAAATCAGTGAAATGCACTGACATGGAAACACTCTTGATGTTTTTAACACTCATATTTAAAAAGCACAGGAAACAGTTTTCACACGAACACAGACCAGATCAAGAATAGATATCTAGCTGAAAGAATCTGAGAAATATTTTGACAGAAGGTACACATGTACTGAAATTGTCACACTTCACACTACCTTTTTGTGGTAGGTAACTTCTATTAGATAGAATAATTCAAGTTATAAACTAGTTTCTTTGAAATTGAGCTCCATTTTTGGTGAGAAACAACACCTCTTTCACCATTTCTATGCAATTTACACACTCCAGTCTTCAGGAAGATGTCAATTTAAACCAGCAACTTTGGTGTTATAATAAACTCTACAGATATATTCAGCGAATTAGAACCTCAAATTTATCCCTAAATGTTCCAGGGTGGATCACAGATTTTTCATCTTCTTTTTGTTCAGTTAATATAGCAACATAATTCATTAGATAGACTTCAGCTATTTGATTACTAGAGATGTGATTTAAGCCTTATTTTATCTGTCTTCAAGGGTAGGATCTTTGTGCATTAATTATAAGTAATACTTTTAAATTGTGGTTTGCTTAAAAAGCTAAGCAAAAAGGGCTTCCTTCTGATCCCGTGTCTTTCCAAATATCTCTTTTGAT
This sequence comes from Suricata suricatta, assembly GCF_006229205.1. Classification (NCBI taxonomy): domain Eukaryota; kingdom Metazoa; phylum Chordata; class Mammalia; order Carnivora; family Herpestidae; genus Suricata; species Suricata suricatta. Next base: position 84,980,301 of record NC_043706.1, on the reverse strand, counting down.
GGGGCAAAGTCTTCTTTCTGGGAGTTTTAAGCCCCCAGAAGTCTTTAAGTCTTAAGCATAGGTTTGGCAATAGTTTTGTCTATGGGTAGTCTCTTTTAGGCATTGAAAAATAGCAGGTGCAGCTGCAGATAAAAGGATGGTATTTACATGTGGACAGGACACTGGCCTTTTGTTGGCCCTTTCACCTGACATTTACACCTACCAGGAGCAATCAGTGTGAGTAGTTTTATCTTCCAATCAGAACATTTTTATATGTTAGTATGTGCATGTATGCACATGTCCTATGAGTTCCTATGTCCACATATGCACATGATTTATCAAATATCATGTTGAGATTATTTCAAGGCTAAGGTATTGATTGAAACTGCATATGCACTTGCTGGAACATATTTCCCACAGGATCAGATCATGATGGCTAAAAAAGCTTGGCTTTTTGTTTTTTTGTTTTTGGCTTGGTTTTTGCATAGTATATTCATTCCCTTTTTAATTGGATCACTAGGGGGTTATTAACATTGCTCTAGTTGAGGAAATAGAAACCTTGTAGCCTAGAAAAGTCAAGACACTTACTAAATTACCTAATTCACAGTAACATTTCTCTGATTCTGTTTACTGGGCATATGTGTTATATTTGTGTTGGAGGGGGATGGGGAGGGCCATTCTGCACCACAGAAGACTTCAAAAATTGCCAGCCAGGATACCTGAACAAATATTTTACTTTCTCTACCTCTCAGATTATTTCTAGAGCACCTGATGTCTCTGTGTTCTTTATAGAGACTTTGCTGCTCTATCAAGTCAGACATGCACAGAAAGCTGTCTTGGCACACAGCCTAAGAAGATTTAAGGTAAGAATTTTGGCTTATTGCTCAGCAGAATCACAGATTCTTATCATAGCCATTTAACCAATCCCCTTCATTTCATCAAGGAGGCAAATTAATTATCTTTTAATAACAAAGAAATAGCCTGACTGTCTGCCTCCCCGTTAAGGGCCTTCCTATAACAAACCTCTTGCTTTTTCTTTCTCCACCATCCTAGGACAGCCATGGGCCCCTGCTACTGAGGCATGGAGCAAGCAGGGACAGAGGGTGAGAGCATGCCCACCCAGAACAAAAGTCACATACATAGAGTACCCAAGCCTAGCAGAAAGGTCCAAAGTAAACTTTGGTGAGCTGAGTAAGGATTCTTTTCACTTGTGGGAAGGGCAAATGTGTCCTTCATTTTTCCTGTGGCTTAGGAGTCTTCAAGTCAACATATGCATGGAATACACAGTCATAAATATGCATACAGAAACACACATAAACATGTCATGTGGTTCTTGAGCACATGAATTGTGGCCAGTTAGAATTGAAATGTGCCAGTGCCATAAATGTAAAAAGTACATGTAAGATTTTGAACATTTGGCATTCAAAAAACATCTTATTAAATTTTTTAAAATTTTGATTATATGTTCAAGTAATTCTTTGGAAACTGGTTTAAATAAAATACATAATTACAATTATTTTTGCATTTTTTTCTCCTTTTAATATTGCTTCTAGAAAATTTAAGATTATATATATGGCTTACATTCTATTTGTATTGAGAAGCACTGGTCTAGAGCTCTTTTAATAGAGAGAAAAATTTTTTCTAATACAGCAGTATTATTGAGAATAGTGTGTTTCCTGTTTGACTTTATATAAAGTAGCGTTAGGGCACCTGTGTGGCTCAGTTGGTTAAATGCCCAACTTTGGCTCAGGTCATGATCTTGTGGTCCATGAGTTCAAGCTCTGCATTGGGCTCTGTGCTGACATATCAGCGCCTGGAGCCTGCTTTGAATTCTGTGTCTCCTTCTCTCTCTGCCCCTCCCCTGCTTGCACTGTGCCTTTCTCTCTCTCTCTAAATAATAGTAAATGTTAAAAAAAAATAAAGTAGTTTTAGTGGCCCTTTCTCATTCTCTTGTTTTCAAACCTCAGTTTACAATGTACCTCAGAATAAGCTTTAAATTTACGATTTTATCTTTATATTAGGTAATATGAAAATTTTATGTAAGAGACCTACCTCTCCCAAGAAGATGGGTAAATACGTACTTTATTTTTTCCTTCCCTCCAGCAAACCTCAGTGTTGGGGGGGGGGATGGGCATAAGGCGAGTTGTTGGAGTTTTATCAACAGTATCCCTCTTTATTCTGTGTCAGCTCCTCCTCCTAACTTATCTCAAAGCATTCCATACACTTTCAAACAGTATTGCTATTTCCATTTTAGTGAGGAGAAAACAGAGGATGATGTAGGTGAATTCTCTAAAGCTAGAGGCTAGGGAATGCTGGAATTGTAATGTAAGTATCCATCTCGATTCTTCACTGTTAAGCACCTTCAAGGCAGAAGATCCCCATTACACATTTAACCTTATGATCACAAAATAAAGATCAATGACTTACTACTAATTTGCATGCATATTGTGCATCATATAAGTGACAAATTCCACATGTTGGTCAGTAGAGAGAAAACTGATTCCTGAAACCATCCAAATAAGGATGCAAAATGGAAAAGGGTTCTTTGGGTCCAAAGGCAATAAGTATGAAAAAAAAAGTTCATACATATTTTGAGACCACAATGAATTGTAAACAATGAAATTAATTAAAAATCTTCAAAGAAAGAAGTACTGTCATGTTATGTTTATTAGGCTTTTGAAGTTATCCTTTCTTAACTTTTGAAATTATTGAATTAGTTGCATCTTCCCTAAGACCCTAGATCAGGCTTTTATCCAAATGTGTGCTTGCTCTATTTTCTAATATGTAAAATGTCTAATTTATGCTTACACACTGCATCAATACTTGGTAAGCCTTGGTGAACATCTGCCTTATTCCAGACTTCGAGTTATGTGCTGGGAAGACAAATATGAATATTACATGGTCCCTGCCCTTTTAAGATTCAATGTCTGGTGAAGTAGGAAAAATGCAAGTGAGAGGTGCTACAGCAAGCAGATGCACTCGAAATGATAGGAAGGGTACCTGGTAGGCAAAGTTCAGAGGTAGATTCTAAGTTTCTCACCTTCTGGTGCACATGCCCCTTATAAGCCCCTCATTGTGTGTGCATAACCTGTGATTATGATAGGATAACTCTGTCAAAATCAGGTTACTAATCAGTTGACTTTGAATTAGGGGAGATTTTCTAATGTGTCTTACTAATCAGGTGAGCCCTCAACAAAGACTGGACCCTTTCTGAAGTCAGGGATATTGGAAATGTGAAAGAGCCTATGGAGGAAACCATGTGGCAAGGATCTGAGAGCAACTTCTAGAAGCCGATACCCATCACTGGCTGCCAGCTAACAAGGTGATAGGGACCACAGTTCCACAGCTGCAAGGAAACGATTCCTGCCGATAAGCTTCTTCGGGGGCTGGCAATGGAGCTCACTCCACTTGAGACTCCAGAAGAGGACACAGTTGGTTCACACCTTGATGGCAGCCTTGTGGGGATCCTGAGCAGAGAACACTGCCATACCATGCTTGGACTTCTGGCCTAGAGAACTATGACCTAATACATGAGTGCTGTTTTAAGCTGTTAATTTGTGGCATTTCTTTGGGTGGCAATAAGAAACCAAAGCACGGTCCTACACCAGTCTATGCCAGGTGGGTTGGGTTCAGGAAAGACTTCAAAGGAAGGAAAAATAGCTGAGCTGTATCTTGCTAGATGATGAGGAGTGAGGCAATAAAGAAGCAAGTTGAGAAGTAAGGGGGGGTGCCTGCAGAGAAAGACTTGGAGCAGAGAATCTCAGCCTTGACTGCACACTGGAATTCGGGAGTTAAATCTAACATGCTTTGGTACCATTTCTTGGGAGGCTAACATAGTTTGTCTGGGTTGCAACCTGGGTATCAAGATTTTAAAAATCTATCCAAGTGGTTCTAAAGTGCAACTAAAGACAGGACTACATTTTAGACAGAGTGAAAAAGAGTGAAACTTCAAGGGGTGGCTGGGTGACAAGGAAGGGTGGAATGCGAAGCTACGTAATAACAAAGATAGAGACCAGATAATGAATATGTCTTTTTTTAATAAAAAATCTAACTGAAACAATTGATAAAACCATTGAGTAGGAACTTACTTGGTTCAAAAATGGTGAGCATGTAGTGTGTTAGACAATAGGAGGGCAAGAACTCTGTGAGAATAGGGAATGTTCGTGGTTTTCAGTTAACTTTGAAGCCTATTTCACAGCATTTAACACAGGAGGTGCTTAGTAAATGTTTGTTGAATGAATGAAAATTGATTGGGAGTGCTCAGGAGAGAAACTGGAAGTATCAGATATAGGCTAGTTGATTGTACTCATAATTTTCTCTCTTTCAAGGCACAGTATTTTCCCAAAGATGAAACATACTCTTATTGCTAGCCTCAATGCTATCATCTGAATGGGAGACGATGCTTCATTTTCATTACTACATGCTTGACGTGGCTAATACCAACACAAAAGAAAAGTTGATTTTGGATTGCTTTAATAACGTTAATTTTAATGAACATGTTAATACTGTATAATGTTCAGCTCAAAATACAGTGCTACAGTAACATAGGCACATGAGCACAGGGTATATAAATTATGCCCAGCGTCCTTGAATGACTATCCTTAGTTCAATAAATGCCATTCTCTTCCACATATTAAATACTTACTCTGTGCCTAGTACTGGGCAATGTGCTTTGCATTTATTACAATACAATGTGTCATTTAATAGTCACCAAATCCATTGAAGTAGAGGTTAATATCTCCATTTTACATATGGAGATTGAAAAGCTGAGGACTCATAATTTCTAAGTAGTGGAGTCAGGATTTGATATGAAATCTGTCTGACTCCAAAACTGAGCCTTTAACCATGAGGTTAGGAGTAATTCTGTTTGGGAAAGGATACTGCTAAAGATTTCTAAATTATTCTGATGTCCCAGAAAACATTAGATCTTTAGATATATCTCAGTGAAGATTTGTATTTTGAAGAAGTAGACTCATTAATTGATTTCCATTGAGTGTAAAAGAATGATCTAAAATCAGATTTTGAATTCATGAGTTAATACATAGAGAAGTCTTGGGTTGCATCAAAATATTCCAGTATTTTTCTTTTAATTCCAGAAACAGAAGCAGGGTTTTAAAATATGAATCATCAAAAGAAAGTTGTCAGTTTTCAAATCAGACGTTGTCATCCCCAATATATATATTATCTATCTATCTATCTATCTATCTATCTATCTATTATCTATAAATGCATACATGAGTTTATAAATACAAAGGATTATCAGATATATCCATTAAATAATTTTACTTTCTACACAATGAGCAATGCTTTTCATGTGTATTTTCTTTGATATGTAGACTATTAAATTTTGATCCTTCATGGTACAAAAAGGGGTAAAAATACACTAAAAAATATTTTTGTCTGTCATCTCTTTTCAGTGTAAACTTCCTTATGTTCAAGGATCTTACCTTTTTATGTGTCGGGCATTTAACTTATAGGGCATTGCATGTGGTCCTGTCTGGATTCATTGCTTAAAATTTTGGATCATCTTATGTATTTATAATATTTATGGTATAGCTGAAGTAACTGTATATGATAATCATGTGATTATTATTTCCATTTCACTTTTTGAATCTATACACTCTTATTTTTGGTTTGGATTTTGCCACAAACATTCTTGTATTTAATTCATTACAAAACTATAAAGTTTTATCCTAAAAAGTCACATGTGAATTGTGTAGAGATGACTGGCAGAATATGATATTAATAGGTTATTGACTTGTTAGGTCTTAAAGAGCCAAAGGGAACGTGGCGTGCAGCCCCTGCAATGCACCGGAGGTTTGTTTCATTGATTGGTCTGCTTAACCCATCATCTCCAGGCATTTAAACAATGATATAGGCTTGACAAACCTAATATTTCATTTTCTATCTGGGGACCATGGAACAGAAATTAAAGGAAAGAAAGACAAATGGACAGATATACAAGCAGAAAATGATGATAAATGTGAGAGAAGGAAGAGACAAATACAACACAGACCAAAATTTGGATCAGTAAATTCTGGAATGGGTAAATGCACAACCTAATAGCAAATGTAACTCCCAGCAGATGGTGAGGGGAAAATATTTAACATTTCTATTGTAAGCAAAATTCAGATTTGGATACAGGGCAGCTGGCAAATCAAATAAGATATCAAATAAGTGGTGTCTCTCTTTTTTGGGATGTGTGCATGTGTATTGGAGAGAGAGACAGAGACACGGACATACAGAGACAAAGTGATAGAGAAGCCATTTTTAAAAGTGTTCTGAATATTTCTGTAATGGACAAACCTAGGTGCTTAATTTACCTAATCTTTGCTTTTTAAACCTTGAAGGAGATGCCATGCCCTGAGAAATGCTTTCCTTTTTAGAAACGTAGTCTTCTGTTACCAACTAGAAAAGGAGAAACTTTACAACAGACTGTCTTTCTCTAGTGTGATAGAAAACAGAACAAAATGTGGAAAACAATATATTTCTCAAAGACTGGTTATTCTATGGGACTTGATCTGATTACAATTTCATTCTTAATTCTTTTTAATGTTTATTAATTTTTGAGAGACACGCAACGTGAGTGGGGAGGAGCAGAGAGAAAGACACACACAGAATCCAAGCAAGCTCCAGGCTCTGAGCTGTCAGCACAGAGCCCGATGAGGGGCTGGAACTCATGAAACCTGAGATTATGATCTGAGCTAAAGTCGGATGCTCAACCGACTGAGCCACCAGGCACCTCAAGATTTCGTTCTTAAAACATAGTGCCCCTGGAAACAGAACCGTCACAGCCCACCATGTCTCAGTAACACAGGATAGGGAGGCTCTATCAGGGTAACGGACAAAACATTTGAGTAGATTTTCTCCTGGGAAAGGCTGGATATTGGGGAAATAAAGGTCTGAGGATGGAGTGAGCCACATCTTCAATCACACTGTATAATATGTAGAAATTTTGGAACGCCTCAGTGGCTCAGTCGGCTAAGCATCCGGGTTCAGCTCTAGTCATGATCTCAGGCTTCGTGGGTTCAAGCCCCGCATCGGACTCTGTGCTGACAGCTATCTCAGAGCCTGGAGCCTGCTTGGGATTCTGTGTCTCCCTCTCTTTCTGACCCTCCCATGCTAGTGCTGTCTCTCTCAAAAATAAATAAAAAACATTAAAAAAATCAAAAAGAAATTTCTGTGATAAGTGACTTTTTAGTCTTTGAAGTGTATGTCCTACAAAAAATAATCTAGATTTTATCTGCTTCTGTTAACAACTAGAAAGCAACAGTATTTAAATACTGAAAGTATACAAACTTTTTCTGAGCTCTTCTAAGAACTTCAGAGATATTCTAAGAACAAATAGTGATTCCCTAATTCTGTATATATTATGTGCTAGGTTGTGTGTGGGGGCGGGAGATAGAGAAGGGGGGCCTAGTAAGAGAGAATAATCAAAAAAAAAGTTCTTGCCTCAAGAAGTAGAGAACCAAACAAAACAAATGAAGTAGGAATCACAAAATGTTCGAAGACTTTTTAAGACGGTGTCATGTAGGAGGCAGGCATCATAAAAATATTATGGAAATAGAGAGGCTTGAGGAGGTCCTAAATGGTGGGTTGGAGTCACCGGGCAGTATGAGAAAGTGACACTGGTTGGAAGAGATGCGAGCGAAGGCAGAGAGCTGGGGAGGCGTGTGAGCTCCGGCAGCGTCATCCCCTGAAAACCAGTGAGGTACCTCGGGTTGGCTGGGGGTTCAAGCCTCTACTCCGCCAGCTGTCCAACCCTGGGGAAGCCATTTCACACATGTAGTCATTACAGGGTGACGGTGAGAAATGCACCCTCAATGGACATTAGCTAGTATTGTTCTAGAAATAAATCATTTTTAAGGTAGATAAATAAAATGTCAGAGAGAATGATTGTAACCTATATCAGAATTTTTCACTTCTAAGTCATAGAGGAGAAAAACAGGCTTCTAAGCCCCAAATCCTCAAACTTGGAAGCTACTTCTCTGCTCTTCACCCACCTCTTGTTTTAATTGTTTTTCCCCCCTTAATTCTTAATGTTACTTTTTATTTATCACCTCCCAATTCACTTTGATGGGCATTATATAAGTACATACATGTTTTATGTCATAAGAGTAGAGGTTTTCTATCAAGATACATGATCAGAGGTGCCTGGCTTGGTTGGGCGTCTGACTTTGGCTCAGGTCATGATCTCACGGTTCATGGGTTCCAGCCCCGCATCAGGCTCTGTGTTGACAGCTCAGAGCCTGGAGCCTGCTTCAGGTTCTGTGTCTCCCTCTTTCTCTGCCCCTCCCCTGATTGCACTCTCTCTCTCTCTCTCTCTCTCTCTCTGTGTCTCAAAAATAAATAAACATAAAATAATTTTTTAAAGATACATAAATCATTATATTTTATCTACTTCAGTGTTCTAAAATTTTCATAATATAGCATATGTAATCTGTGTATAAAAGTCACTAAAATGGTTTATTAACTCAATGATAAAGTTAAGCAAACATATTTGACTTCATTTAGTTGTAGGAAATAAACTGAGATTTATAAACTATTATTCAACTGTTTATTCATTCATTCAAAATATTTACTAAGTTGTGTATCAGTTACTGAGTTTCTGAACACTTTAACACAGAAGTTCTATTAGAAGATGTACTTTTACCTTGGATCCAAAATAACAAGAAAGAAGAATTAGGGCTTCAGATAAAGCTTTGAGCAGAGGGTTTGGGATAATAAAGTTATCTTTCAAGATTTTAAGATGGAGAAATTAGTCACTTTTTATTAGAACACTATCAGACAAATATATTATGTATTTTGCTTCAATTTCCCAAATAAGATTTGTGCAGGCTTCAGTAGAATATTAGGTCAGTTCTCATTAAATAACAACAGTGTCAAATAATGATAATAATATTGAAATACAAACTTTGACATCTGGAACTAAGTAGTAAAATCATTGGTACTGAAGATAGAAATAAGGAGAGTATTAAGCGATAAGCTTCACCTGGCATCTTTCATTAGAGTCTGAATAAAATTCTTCATTGGGATTTGCAACACTGCTTGTGGTTCATCTTATTACTTTTACGGAGGACAAACAGCCATGTAATTAGAGTGTATTTGCAGTATTACACGCTTATTTGTAGCCTGAAGATTAGATACCAATTGGATGTTATCATTTAATGGCAAGTATAATTACCACAAAGCTTGTTCTCTGCATCTAAGGGTTTACATTTCAATGCTGCTACAACTATACAATTATTTTTCAGTTAGCTTATATATGTATTATTATTTAATAATTATGTCCATATTGGGTGTAACACAATCATCTTTAGGTCACTGTTAAAAAAAGAATCAGCTACACATAAAAAGCATACAATAAATATTTTACATTATGGTGCTATATTTACACAGATCTCCAATGCAAGTTATTACAACCACATATCTGGTTTCTTGGGAACAAGCACAAGTTGTGCCTTCAAGGATTTGGAGCTCACTATAACAATAGTAATCTTGCCATATGTTTGTATAGCAACACTTATTTTCAAAGTGCCTTCTTGAAGAGTAAGCTTCACACTATCCTAAGGGGTCATAAACAGGGGAGATGAAGACCCTTTGGGATACAGAGGAGTGACACTCAGAATCCTGGAAGCAAAGTGGACTTAGGAGCTATAAACAGTGTCCTTTCCACCTCACTGTGTGCTGCGGAAGTTAAACAGTGGCACAATCGATCATAGTTTGAAAGTAATTTTCAAAGCACTCATTCATTCATTCATTCATCCGTCTATCCAACCCTCCCTCCTCCCCTCCCTTCCCTCCTTCCCTCCATTCACACTAGGAATGCCGAGAAGAATGCAAGGGGTGGGGGGCTCATCTGGGGCAAAGCTGGCTTTGCTGGGGAAGCTGAGAACTAAAGCCAAAATCATCTCGTGGTCAGACAGAGGCAGAGGTTTCAGAAGAACAGGTGTTGACAGGGACTAGGAAGACATTTCTGGACTCAACACAAAGAAGCCAATGTGGTACTACATTTAGCCACCAATATCTCTGGACCAGTGGTGGGTTGGTTAATGTTTAACAGTCAGCTCTCCAGGGGATCAAAGCCCCAATTTGTAGCATTTTCTGATTTTCATGGTGTGAATTATCCCTCCAGGGCTGATTCCAAACTACCAGTGTGATGTCCCTGATTGAGGAATTCGGCAGACACGTGTCATAGCACATCATTATACAGTTTTCCATCATATAGCCTCAAAAGCAGAGATCCTAGTAAAATGTAAAATTATTAATTGGTGATGAATTTGAGTACTGAATATCCTTATATTTTATATAGCTTCTATAATTTTAAGTTCATATAATTTTGTTTTGAATCATGGTATTATCCTTGGTTTACAAAATACCTGAAAATTGAACAGTTTTCTCCAGCTGGTGCTACTTAGTCTAGTGTGCTACTTCTCTGTACCACACCACCCTCCACCCTTTCCATAATTTAAGGGGATTTGGATGTTTGGGCCCGTATTCGTTTGCTAGGATTCTCATAACAAATACCAAAAGCAGGGTGGCTTCAATGACAGAAATTCACTGTCTCCCAGTTCTGGAGGCTGAGATGGAGGTGTCAGCTGAGCTGACTCCTTCTGAGCGAGCTGAGGCTGAGAGTCTGTTCCATGCTTCTCTCCTGGCTTCTGGTGGCCATGTCTGGTGTTCCTTAGCTCGTACATGCATCACTCTGATCTCTGCCTTCACGGTCACGTGATGTTCTCTCCCTGTGCTGATGGCTTTCTCTTTGTCTAAATTTCCCCTTCATATAAGGACACAGTAATATTGGATGAGGGCCCACCCTAATGACTTTGAGCAGTGTCCCTTCGTTTTTTTTAGGATGTTATTACTATTTCCTTCATGAAATAGATTGCTTGTCCATAACAAGTCTTTAGGTCTGGAGGCCCTTATCTGTTCATCCACCTAAACTCCCACTCACCCTTGAGGACCCAACTCAAGTTGCACCTCCTCTTTAAACCTTTCCACGAGTCTTTTCCTGTCCTCCCCACCCTCATGCCATGGGGGCAGACTTGTGCTTGTCTGTCTCACGGGTATATGCTGCTATAGACTTCAGTGAGAGGCAGTATAGCCTTGAGGTTAAGCGCATAGGCTGCTCTGAAGTCAGAGGTGGGTTTGAATTATTGTTTCTGCTCATTTGCTGGATGAGCCACATAACCTCTATGGCTTCTGTTTCCCCAGCTACAAAATTGGGTAATAAAATTAACTTTCCAGATTGTTTTGAGGACTAAATGGAAGAATGAATATAAAGATGGCAACACAATAGTTCTTACAAGCCAATGTTCAATAAATGCTAGCTGCTCCGCCATATTCCTAATGCTTCTTGCATTCTTCAAGGTACAAGATCAGTCTCTATGGCTTGCTGTGTTCTTTGTTCACCACTAGGCATTTAATTCCTAGTGGGCAGGGGCCGGGCCTTGCTCATCTTCATCTGCTTACAGCACAGGGCTACTACTTAATAAATGTTTGTTGAACGAAACTATAGATTTTTAATGACAATATTTTGTTTTTGTTACTGATAATAAAATCTCATCTTCTAACATAGTTGTCTATCCATTATATTCCAGCCTGACAAGGAAGGATGTCTTTTAAAGCCAACCTCAGAGTTGAAATATTCAAGCTATATTTCTATCATTAGATCAATATATAGTATAAAGTAAAACACATATCATGCCATTTTTAATTAAACTTTTTAGTTTGAAATATTATAAATTCACACAAAGTTATAAGAAATAACATAGGGATTGTCTACATGTGTGCATGTGTGCATGTGTGTGTGTGTGTGTGTGTTTGTGTAATATCTTGCAAAACTAGTAGAATATCACAACCAGAATACTGACGTTGATATAGTAAGGTATAGTTAAGATTTAGTTCCACCACCCTAATGATCCTTCATGTAGCCCTACTAGCCACACCGATCAGTCTGGCACCAAATTATTTTCCAGAACGTCTGTACCATTTTATAGTCTTATCAGGGATATATGAGATCCAATTTCCCTGGATCCTTGTCAACATTTGCTATTGCGAGTACTTTTTACCTTAGCCACTTTCATAGATCGGTAGAGATATCTCATGTGGTTTTAATTTGCATTTCCATAATGGCTAATGAGGTTGAATATTTTTTCATGTGCTTATTTGCCATCTTTGTACCTTTTTAGTGAATTGTCTTTTTATGTGTTCTGTCAATTTTCTAATTGGATTGTTTGTTTTATTACTGTTGAGTTTTGAGAGTTTTATTTTTAAGTTTATTTATTTTGAGAGAGAGAGAAAGAGAGAGTAGGGAAGGGGTAGAGAGAGGGAGAGAGAGAATCCCAAGCAGGCTCCACACTGTCCATGCAGAGTCTGATGCAGGGCTTAATCTCATGAACTGTGAGATAATGACCTGAACTGAAATCAAAAGTCAGACATTTAACTGAGCCACCTAGGCACCTCTTGAGACTTCTTTATATATTGTAGCTACAAGTCCTTTCTTGGATATGTGGTTTATAAATACTTTCCCCATCTATAGATTGTCTTTTCATCTTCTTAATAGGGTCTTTGAGTGAAAATTCTTAATTTTGGTGAAATCTAATTTATCAATTTTCCCTTTTAAGGATTATGCTTTTTTTTCAGAAAAATCAGTCTAATAACCTTTTGCCTATCTCTATATTCTGAAAATTTTACTCCTATTTTTAATAGAAATTTTATAGATTTATGTTTTACATTGAAATCCATCATCCATTTTGAGTTAATTTTTATATAAGGTGTGAGATTTAGTTTGAGGTTCACTTCTTTCTTCTTCTTCTTCTTCTTCTTCTTCTTCCTTTCTTTTTTTTTTTTTTTTTTTTTTTTTTTTTTTTTTTTGCTTATAGCTACTCAGTTACTTCATCACCATTTGTTGAAAAGGCTATATTTCCTCCACTGAATCTTTGCCACATATATGTTGTGCATATTTGTGGGTGTCTGTTTCTGGGTTTTCTATTGATCCATGTATTTATCCTTCTACCAATACCACTGTCTTGATTACTGTGGCTGTGTAATGAGTCTTGAAACTAGGTATATGGATATTTCCTACTTTTTTCATTTTCAAATTCTTTGACTCTAGTTCCTTTGCTCTTTCATGTAAATTTTTAGAATAATCTTGTCTATATCTAAAACAAATATCTTCATGGGATTCTGATAGGATGTGAATTAAGTCTGTATACAATCTGAAGAGAAATGGCATTTTTATTACGTCTTCTAAGCTATGAGTATGATATGTGTCTCCATTTATTTAGATTTTCTTTGATGTCCTTTATCAGCATTAGGCCATTTTTAGCACACAAGTCTTGTGCATGTTTTATTAGATTTATACCTAAGTGTTTCATTATCTGAGTAATTGAAAATGACTATATTTTAAATTTTGGTGTCCATGTTATAGTGTATAGAAATATAATTGATATTTATATGTGTATCATATCTTGCAGCCTTTCTGTCTTGCTAGGCTGCCCCTTTCTTGGGCCTTAGTATAGAAAGATCAAGTATTTTTTGCGTGGCTTTTTTTGTCTGCCCTTTTGATATTTCCAGATTACAGAGTTCTTCAGTATCAAGCCTGGGATATGTGAGGCAAATGAAAACCCAATGAGCAACTGACATGGTCCTGAGGCTGCTAAGCAGTTCTTCATATGCTTGTTTTCTATATAATTTCTAGTTTTTAATTGTACTTAGTGGAAGAAATAGAGAAAAGAATGTCCACTCCGTCTTCCTGGAAGTAGTTGTCCAAACTAATTAAAAAGAATGTGCTGTGGATATCTTTTCAAAGGTTTAAAAGATGTCTGCTCAATTTTTATAAGTAATTCTTAATCTTTTGGACAAGTATGATAGCTTCAGAAGTTTTAATTTTAATTAAAAAAGAGAAAAGCATCAACTAATATTACCAATGATAAAATAATAAGAAGCAAGTCTAAAGTTCTAAGTTTCTATAGTCTAAAATGTGATGTAATTAAGTGGGTAAAAGGTTAGATAATAGTGTATGGTGTTTTGTCAGCTAGAAAGACGTTCATAGAGTACTACTTATAAAATCCATTTTTTTTATGGAAATATATGAAAACCATTGTGGGAACGATAGTGTGGCTTTCATTCATACATTTAAATTCATAGCTGCTTTAGAGATTCAGAAACAAAACATTTGGGATAAGAAACTAGTTTTAAATTTTTTTTAATGTTTTATTTATTTTTGAGAGTAAGAGAGAGATGGCGTGAGCAGGGGAGGGTCAGAGAGAGAGGGAGATACAGAATCGGAAGCAGGCTCCCGGCTCTGAGCTAGCTGTCAGCACAGATCCTGACACCGGGCTCGAACCTACAATGGTGAGATCATGACCTGAGCTGAAGCTGGAGTTCAACTGACTGAGCCACTCAGGTGCCTGAAGACAACTAGTTTTAATTCTGAATTCTGCCAGTTAGCTTTTTTTTTTTTTGCCAGTTAGCTTTTTAACCACAGGAAAGTTTTAAAATCTTTCCTCATGTGTAAGACAGGCTGAGGTCATTGTGAAGATTAATTGAGATAATACACACAAATCCTAACAATTTCCAGCATATAACAGCTACTCTAAAAATAGTAGATCCCTGTCTTTAACAGGATTAGAAGGTTGTCAAAAAAAAGTCAAGGAGTCCAAAATAGAGTTGTTTATGCTAAGCCCCATATAGCCATACCAAGGTTTAATTAGAGTTTGACTGTCCCAGAAATGGAATCTTAAACCGATCAATCAGAAATTACCTGATTAGCAATACTTAGGTAATCTTCCTGATAAACCCTGGCCATCCCCTGAAGGAAAGTAATCTTGCAATAACCAACCCACTTTTTTGCATAGTATAGCTTACTCATTCCCATTTCCTTCTGCCTATAAAAGTCTTTCATTTTGTACAGCTTTTTGAAGGTCCTCTCTATCTGTAAGATTGGAAGCTGGCCAATTCAAATTGATTTTTGCTCAAAAAAAAAAAACCTAAAAAATTTTAATATGTCTCTGTTTATTTTTTAATGGGCTTCAGGTTAATTGAGATAAATTACATCTCATAGTCCTCAGCAACTGTCTTTGTAATCTGTCATTTGAAAATGAAATGTACATTGAGGAAATACCCAAGAAAAACTGCTTTTAAAAACTTGGAAACAGAGTATAGCCTACATGGAAAAACAAGTCTGAGACTTATTACCTAAAAATAATTTTGTGGAATATCTACTCAGAGAACATGAAAAGGAAGGCAAAGTTCTCTTGTTAGGTATCTATTGAGTAGCCCACACAGAAAACTTTAGAACAAACAACAGTAATTCTATTCCAACTTCCTTTTAAAACAATGATAAAAATTCTTTACATTTGTATACTGCTTTACAGTTGACAAAGAGCTTTCATATACATTATCTCGTTTCAAAGAGACTCCAAGGCGCCTTTCCTGCCCTGATTGATGTTTATGAATGTACTACTTTCCCCTGGGCTGCCGTCATCAATAGTCAATGAGAAGAAAGGCTGGCTTTTTTGGAAATGCTTTGCTGCCAGGTAACTGCATTAACTCTGCTATTGTTGAACAGAGCCATGTATTAACGGTGCCACGGGATATCATCCACATCAACTAATGAATATTTGAATCCTTGTTCCTTGTGGAGCAGTGTTTGAGACCCATTCCTCTCTGCTTACCCAGTGCCCTCCCTCAGGATCCATATTCTCAATGAAGTTCTGTCTGATGGCTCTAAGCCATTTCAGAAAAACCTACACTGAAGATACTTAAGTCCTAAAGGGAAAAAAAAAATGCACAAAGTACATAAACAAGACACTGCTGTATGAAACAAGGATTACACTGTTCTGAGGACAGAAAGTGATGCTATTTGTTGAGGTCATGGGAGGCATACTTTGCCTCCATGTGAAGGACTTTCCATAATAGGAATTACGGTGCACTAATAAGGTCCCTGACTGTGGAAGTATTTAATACAAGTCTGGGATGGGGCAATTCTCACATTCTTGGAAACATGGGGCAGAGGACT
>NC_043706.1:84885914-84964198 GCF_006229205.1 Suricata suricatta | reverse complement strand
GAGAGACCTAATGGAGAACCAGGGGGAGCGGAGGAGGGAGAGAGAGTTGGGGAGAGAGAGGGATGCAAAACTTGAGAGACTATTGATGCTGAGAATGAACTGAGGGTTGAAGGGGAAGGGGGAGGGGGGAAAAGAGGTGGTGGTGATGGTGGAGGGCACTTAAGGGGAAGAGCACTGGGTGTTGTATGGAAAACAATTTGACAATAAAATAATATGGAGAAAAAAATGTTTATTTATAACTGAGACAGAAACAGAGCACGAGTGGGAGAGAAGCAGAGAGAGACAGAGACACAGAACATGAAGCAGGCTCCAGGCTCTGAGCTGTCAGCACAGAGCCTGATGCGGGGCTGGAACCCACAAACTGTGAGATCATGACCTGAGCCAAAGTCTGCCGCCTAACTGACTGAGCCACCCAGGCGCCCTGGACAGAGGATTTCTGAGGTCTCTTCTGATTCCGAATTCTCTGCTTCTGAGATTCCTCTTTGTTCTCTGATTGTTTCATTCTATAAGGAACCACTCTGTATTAAATTCTCTATATGCCTCTTGGTGCCAACCAGTATTCACAGCCTATTGACTGAGAATGTAGAGAGAACAAAGAAAACAAAAAACACATATGCTGTCTAGGAAAATAAGTAGGAGCAGACGTAAAATTAAAAATTGGTGAATTGACATCTCTGAACCAGTGACATTTTCAGTTGTGCTTTCTTTTTGGCTTATACGGATTTCTTCAGTCTTATTCACCATTTCTAATTTCTATAACTAATTATGTTCTTTACATTTTTCACCCAAAATTTTAAACTGTCAGCCTGAGTCCCAAGTTTTAACATCAGTTTTGGCCAGCTGCTTCATGAATTACTAGTGTGGTTAGCCAATTCCCCTATGAGCATAGGGGGCTCTCTCTACAACCAAGTCACATCCACACCTTAGGGTCTATCACTTATAATGACCCGATTGCAGGAATTAGTTTCAGAACTGGTCAGATTTGTTTCCCGGGGCAGGTGGCACCAACCCAACCCCAAACAGCTAATGGCCTAAAAGAAACCATCTAGTTGCTACTGAGAAGTGGTAGAGCTGGCCTCAATAATAACTAGATACTTATTATATCTAGGATCTAACTCAATTATTCTGAAACAAAGTAGATAGTGGCATGGGGGATGAAGGGAGTGTTTTTAATATTTTAAAGCTAAACAACTTAAACATATTTCTTGTTTTAGGGATAGCCATAATAATACTTCTGTATGTTTGCCTTCCGTAGCATTCAGGTCACTTCAATAAAGGTTTACCCCAGTTTATCTCACTTGTAATTGATTGGTCAGTGTCTGCTTTCCCTGATAGACTGAAAGCTCCTGAAGGAAAGTCAGGTTTTGTCACTTACTGGCATACCAATGACACTAATACAAGGTCTAGCACTCACTGTATGTGTGTGTCTATATATATGTGTGTATGTGTTAAATGAATGAATGAAATAGTAAAACCTAGCATGGCATGATTTAAAGTATATGGATTCTAGAATCAGATAGCGTGTCCTTCAATTCTGAGCTCTACCGCCTTTTATATTTGTGATTTATATTTAAGTATATAAATTACTTCACTTTTAAGTCTAAGTTACTCAATTGTAAAAATTGGCTAATATTATTTATTTGTTAACATTGTTGTGAGAATTTGAGATGAGGTATTTCAAATATCTGGTACTGATAGAAACTCAATAAATAACAGTTGCTTTTAGTGTTATAAAAATATTCTGTGCTAATTATTAAGGATGTAAGATGAAACTATTGAGAAGGATTGGAAAATCATGAGCACATCAGTTTATTCAAAATGGTAAAACAAAATTTCAAGATGAGTGTAGTGTACTATAGAAACACAGGGGATGGCCATGTGGTGAGCAGAGTCGCCATATTGCACAGCTTCAGAAACTGCACGTGCGTGATCATCTGTATGAATAGAGGGCACTGTACAGCTGCCATTCACATAAGCTTACTGATTGAACCATATGAAATTGCTGACATTCAACCACTATAACATACAGAAATAAAAATGGGAATGCGCCCTCTGGCACTGAGTCACGTGGAGACCCTGCACGAGGAAGAGAAAAGAATCAGAGATTTCCTGAAAGCAATCTTGTCCCAGATGAGCAATGGAGAAGGAGGAGGGTCACAAATGTGAGGAAGTAAGGAAGACATAGTCAGAGGGGCTGGCAGATGTTAGGTAAGCAAGAGGCTTGACAAAGCAGTCTTATGAGCAGCAAATGCAATGTTTCCAAGCGTAGGGATTGAGGTAAGGTGAGATGGACATAAAATTGGAGAGGCAGGCAACGTTGGGTGACTTAAATATTACAGATACTATAGCCTTGAAGCAAATTTACAAAATGGCCATGAGAGAAGATGTTAATTCTAGAATCCTAATTTTCTTGGGAACTAAATTAGATATCCCCTCCATCACAGGCTCTCCCACCCTTTAGTCTAATTCAGGCACACCCTTCAGTCTCTTTCATGGCACCCTATTCTTTTCTTTTGTCACTGGCCACATTTTGAAATTATAGAGTAAATTTATTTGTGTATTCATTTGTTCACTTTCTAAGTTATAAACTACAGGCAGGCAGAGACCTTGTCCCATTTGTTTAAAATGACCTATCTGGTGCTTAGCACAATGGCTGGAACTAAGTAGGCAGGGGTTCGATAAATTGGTTGAAGCAATGAGTGGATAACAAATATGAATTTTTCCAAGTCTGATGTCTTCATACCAATTTCTCCCTGCTAGGAATATTAGGAAAGTCCATTTAAAGCAATCTTCAGGAAAGCCATCTCTCCTACTTGTCCCAATTACCTAATTCACACAAAAAGGGGCCCTTTAGCTCAAGTACCAGATGTGTGAGGAGCTGGCCTCCTTTCCTCCCCACTCCTGGGTGCTCTGACCCAAGCTTGTGTGACTCCAGGTGACTAGTCAGAGCTGGCTGCATGCCAAAACAGAGACATGTGCAGAGAAGTGTTGCATATTTTTCTTAACACACTAACTCAAGGCCTCTTAGCCTAAGATGAAGAGGTTCGAGTGTTGAGGGTAATAAATGAAGGAAATATCTTAAAAATTTTACTAAACCCAAGGTCGTTTGTCATAGAGCACCATCTGAGAGACTTTTTAGTTAGAAAAATGTTGTGTGCAATTCAATTTGGCAGGCATTTGGATATTGTAAGGGCTTGACTTAGCTCTTGTACTACAATCTTAGCTACCAAAGGGAGTGGTGATGTCCCTGCTGTTTGGCTCTGGCCTATCAATGTCAGGTAGTTCCTCGCTAGACCACAGTGACTAGTTTTTCACTTTAAAACCATAACACAAATCCAGAACGTTTCCGTCTTGTATCCAGTTTTGAAAATTACACTCCATTTCCTTCAAGGGGAAAAAGGATGTAGACTTGATAAGAATGCTAAATATGACTAGCCCTACTCCTAAATGCCCATCCCACTGTGGACAGAACCTGACCTCCTTTATTTCTTTTTCAGCTTACATAAACCGTCAGGTTGCATAACATAAAAGTGCATTTTCCTCCCCCTAAATGCAGAAACCCACTTTCAATGAAAACATTTAATATTTGACATTAAATATGTGATGAAGTGCAAGATAAGCCGCTTAATTGTGGAGAGATGATATTCATTCAAATACAAATGCTTCTGGAAGCCTGGTGTTGTTGATTACTCAGAGCACATTAGGTCTAATCCTTTAACATTCACCGTGTCTCTTTGTCTCCCCTAAAAGACAAAATCTACTCATTGTCTTGGGTATTTGAAATAAAACATTAATGCTAATCTTACAATGAGCAAAATTTCCATATGAAGAATTTTATGTTTGAAATCTTTGATAGTCCTTACAGGAGGCATCCCATAAATGTTTAAGGGGCTTCTTTAGAGTTTCAGTGAAATTAACTTTGGCTCTCATAGAGTTGGGTTAATTTGAAGCTATATAAAGATATAATAGTGGAAAACCAACTACAGTTGGGAATAAAACTTCCTGAAATTATTTAAGACAATGCTAATTTGTGTCTACAGAGTCAGTGGGGAGCCCATCATGATCAATGATCAGCCAAACCAAAAATCTGGGTGGAAGATCCTACCGGGAGGCAAACCCTACCCTGGGCCAGAGGCTGTTGTGAGATTTAAGTCCTGAGGGGGGAAAGGAGTGGCTTTATCAGGAAGTTATTAACAGAAAATGTACTTTAGTTACCTGCAAGAATTAATGTGGCTTCTCACACAGGAAACTGAACAACAGATAGTGATTTGGGCACTACCCCCCCCCCCCAAAAGCCCATTAAGCAAACCTGTAAAAACTCTGGCATTTTTATCTAGGAATTCCCAGATTACATCCTCATCCCGGGACGAAATGATCTATCACTGCTCTGAACCTGCATGTGAAAAGACTAAAGACCCAGTAGCAGGGAAGAGGAGGGAGGTGGGAGGATGCTTATTTCCAGAAGAGTAAGAAGACCAGATGCATCTCATTAGGAAGTAGTTAAGCAGTTAGCCCACACTTTGCTCCTGTTGCCAATTGCAAGGTATGTTTCAACACAGTATGTGGACATTTTTACTTCAGTCTTTTATCTCAAAAGCTGCTGGTTAAGAACTCACTCTATCTGTTGAGAAGGGAAGAAGACCACACTTAAATATTTTGGCTTCCCCCAGGAGGGTGCTCACAACGCTACAACTTCTGCTTTGTGAGAAGTGGAAAAAATGGCTGGGAGATTTTCACTCTCCTGCTTTCTGAAATCAGCGGCGATTCTACAGAGGTAGGACCTTTCCTTCCTCTGCAAGAGTAATAACCCTTGGAGAGGAAAGAAAGCAGCAGTGCTGGTGTGAATGCCGGCGGGATTGTGAAGGGCACTTGGGGAGGGCAGAGCAATTAACTCCCTTCCTCGACTGTAGAGAACCTGATTTCTCTTGATCTCACAGTAGACCTTAGCCAATGGCCAGGATTCTTTACAGTGAGCGCAACAGAGAGTGCCACTACAATACCAAGGAGCAGACCTGCCCTGGTCCGGCGTTCAGAGCGAGGGAACTTCATAATGAGGCTCGCGGATAAAGGACTGAGATCCTTTACAGCGGAGGGAAGTGCAAATAGGGTGCGTCTGAGCCGATCTCTTGGAGCCACTTCACCTCTGAACAGGTTCGGAGCTTTCAAGCCCCTTGATGTTTTAAAAAGGCACTGATTTCAGCATGAGATGTTTGCTGCACTGCGCTCAGCTGGAATGAAACGAAGGGGAGGAAAAGTAGCTTCTTTCTTGCATTCAGAAAGCAGAGGCCAATTGAATGGATTCTACTCAAACTGATTGCGTTTGTAGTTTTTGAAAAAAAAAAAAAGCTAAGAAGTTTAAATCCTATTCACTAAGTTCACAAAAACAAAACCCGATCACAGAAGGACTCTGAGAAGTGCACACATCCTTACAAGAGATGGACAATTTAAAACAAGCTTCATTAAGTAAGTCCCTTTCAAACTGGCTTCTAAGTATAATTCAGTAGCTCCTACTTCTCTGCCTCATTTTGAGGGCTTTCTTTACTGTAGCCTTGCTTAAATCAAATGTTCTGCACGATTTTGTAAGTTTACAAGGGTTTTTTGATTCACGAGTTAAAAACCAAAGTCTTTTTCTCTTTTCTCTTTGAAGAATGGAATGTATATATTTTTGTGTCATCCCACGACTTGTCAATTACTACGTGCTCTGTAATATGGAAGGCAGCAAAAATGTTGAAAAGTGAAGTCTTGTTATTTTTTTATTTGTTTGCTCATCCTTCTCCTCTGACATCTCCACTGGGTCCAACGCACAGAACACCACAGGAGCTCTTGCTTGCCTCTCTTTCGCTTAATTATCCTCTGCTTATGCAAAACGTTACACATTTATCCATTCACTTAATTCATGCAATGCTTTAAAGCTTATTCAGCTAGCTGGTTCTCCTTACATCTGTCTACTTTAGCATTCTTGGCCTTGGTCTGAAGGCCTCCAGAGGTCAGGAAATTGGATATTACCTCACTTTGTACAAGACCTAGGAGAGCACCATCTATGGCCCTTTGCTTAACAAATGCTTTCAGATGATGCTGACAGTGATGAGTGGATGCTATTTCACTGGTAGGAGGAAATGCGTAAGGAGTGGGTCCAACGTGTATTAAACTGTATGCTGGGATTTACATTTAAGGTGATACACTGGCTAGTTCAGGCCATTGAGGTACTATACCAAGAACATGACTGCGTTTAGTTAAGTGATCTGTAAGTGTCATTAGACTGCTTAGTTAATTTACGGAGAAGAGTCTTCAGTTTTATGTTACTTTATAAAATAATCTGGACACAGAATGTCATTTTATAATGCTTGCCAATATATTAGAGGTTTATATTTTATAAACTACGTTTCTTTTAAAAAAGGTTTTTTACTGTTTTATTTATTTTTGAGAGAGAGAGAGAGACAGCATGAGCAGGAGAGGGTCAGAGAGAGAGAGGGAGACACAGAATCCAAAGACAAGCTCCAGGCTCTGAGCTAGCTGTCAGCACAGAGCCTGATGGGGGCTAGAACCCACAAACCACAAGATCATGACCTGAGCCAAAGCCGGCCGCTCAACCGACTGAGCCACCCAGGTGCCCCTATGAAACACATTTAAACAGATGTTTGTAGTCAATGGTTCATGATGGATGAGTCTGTGGGGGTGATGGGTTTTCATTTTTGTATCTGTTTTACAGATTTTTGGTTGGGGGGGTGGAATTGTTTCCAGGAACCTGAATGAAGTTGGAAACATTCCATGCTAGAATCACCCAGCAAGGTAAGATTAAGAAGTGAGATCAGGGGAGCCTGGGTGGCTCAGCTGGTTGAGCAGCTGACTTCAACTCAGTTCATAATCTCACAGTTTGTGGGCTCAAGACCCGTATCAGGCTCTGTGCTGACAACTGAGAGCCTGGAGCCTGCTTTGGATTCTGTGTCTCCCTCTCTCTCTGCCCCTCCCCTGCTCATGCTCTGTCTCTGTCTCTGTCAAAAATAAATAAACATAAAAAACAAATTACAAAAAAAAGTGAGATCAGAGCTCACATTCCATAAGCACTAAGCTACTAGTTAAATTATCAAGTAGCAACCAGGACACTTGGTTGCTTTTATTTTCTATCCCCATCATCTTTACGTCCCATTTAGATAAAGCTAATAATCTAAGCATTTTCTTAGCACAGGCAGTGGGTCAGTGTGAAGGTAATAGCATAGTTCTCCATGAACAGTGGTATATGTACTGTGTGAGTGGGTAGGTCCCCTGTAAGATGCTTCAGGAAATGAGTATAGTAATAATGAGTGTCTGATGAAAGTCAGATTTGTTGCAATACTTATGCTACATAAAGATGAGTAATACAGGAATATAGAAGGTGCACACCAGTCCCTACATGGGCCAGTTGACTTTCTTTTCCAAAATACATGGAAATTGATTACCAACATAGGCTGCTGCTGTTTCTCTTCTTCCCCCTTTATTCTTACTTCCTCTCTTTTTTCATATTATTATAATTAAAGTGATCAAATCTCAAGCCTATATTTGAAAGAAACCTTAGATGTCTGTATGTCTACCTTACCAAAATACTTCTAGCTACAGCTCCTGTTTGTCCCCAACAGGTGGATTTATTGTGTTCCACTCAAGGAAAATGGTGACATTGGTTTTAGGGGTATCTATCTTTTCAGTCGTTTTTGTTTTCTAATTAGTATTCCAACACTCAAACACTTTCGTTGCCATAATTAATTTGTACTTTTTGATTAAAGTCATTTAACAAAAGCAAAATCTCTGATACTAAATACTGTACCTCAACTAGGTGCTTAAATGTGTCATTTCCTCCCCTATGGAGTCAGAAAAAAGATTTCTTCCACTTTTTTAGACATTAATAAGTAGCACTGAGTTGTGTCTTAGGGGAGAAGGTGGGAGAAGGCAGTGGAAACAAAATTACATGTTTGGCCTTGAAGGTAAGTTAGAATAACTTTTTAGCCAAAGCAGACGTGCATTGGTCAACAGGGGATAGATTAACTGGGATCCTCTAAGATTTCTATTTTAGAAATCACCTGGTGACTTCTTGCTCCTCTGGGGAGGAGGAATCTTAGGTTTCTTCCACTGAGCTATTGAAAAGGGTGAATTTGGCAGTCTCCTCATCTGTCTGTGAGCAAAGGGTTTCTTTCAGCTTGCCTAGGAAGTTAGGTTAAGTAGCCACTCTAGGTCGTGAGATCCCTTGATATTCGTGAGACAAAGGGAGGTAGCTGTGGTTTTAGTAAGAAGACCAGGGAAATTCTTCTGTCAAATTGTCTTGTAAGCCAACCAGATCAGATATATCTGATCAAATAATGATAAATATACAAGAAGTTCTGAGCCTAATGGTCAAACTAGATGTAGGAAAATTCCTTTAACCCCAATTGCATTTGCCCAAGAAGTCTGAAAGAATCGTAAGGGACTTCAGTCTGTAGAAATGATGGCTGACACTTGATTGGAGATGATAAAATCATATAGGAAAGCTTCCCACTATTACAATGCAATAAAGGAAAAGAAACATTTTCTTACAATATTCTCTGTGCCTGGCGAGTGACTATGTCCTTTGAGGCATTAAATTTACCTTCATGTGCTCTTTTGAGATTTTGGTGTGGGACTGGCTCAAGCCATCTGATTAATCTCACTGGATGGCTTCCCACTTCAAATAAGTTCACACTGAGGCTCTTTTCCATCTATCGTTTAAAAATTATTATTATTTTTTATTTTTAGCAGCAGAATATGTGTATTTGTTTTAAAAAAACAAATATATTTCTGAGTTTAGACAACAGATTTAAACTTTTTCACAGAATTTTTTCCATAACACCTAAGAAAAAGCACAATGACATCATAAAAATCTCCTGCCTGAATTATTGCAATGGCTTTCTAATTGGTCTCCTTTCTTTCATCCTTGTCCACCTATGCCCTGCTCTCAACAAAATAGCCTAAGTAATCCTTTTAAAATGTTAGATCATGGTTAAAATCAGGAAATCCAGAGTAAAAGCTTCTCAGTGGCCTACAAAACTGTCAATACCTACCCACCATGACCTCCCTGATCTTAGCACACACCACATTTTGCTTCCCTCCTCTTTCTACTCCAGCCATACCGGCTTTCTTGCAGTTTACTGTCGTTCATATGCATGTGTACCTTACCTTTGCAAGGACTGTTCCCCCTGGCTCTAAGATTTTTTCCCCTGAAGATTCTTCAATTCAGCACTCAAATATCACGTCATGAGGCCTTCTATGACTGCCTTGTTTAAAACTGAAATTTGACCTTCCCACCTTCTCTCCAGCCCCCACCTTCCAGTGCTCTATTCTTTCTGCCATAGCGCTGACCACCTGTATGATACTATGTGACTGTGTAGTTTGCTTCTTTATTATGTTTCCTGTTTACTTCTCTTCCCCCACCTAGTCTTCTGCTCCACAGTCCCCACAGAGGTTTTTGGTTTGGTCCGTTCAGAGATAAAACCATGAGCCTGCTGCCTGGCACATAGATTTTCAATAAATATTCATTGAAGGAATGTATATAATACATAGTAATTTCTCCTTTATAAAAAATGAACATTTGGGTTGTATATTTCAGGAATTTTGATATGGGACACTCAACATGGATACATATCCTAGATAGGGTATTGAAGTTGAAGGAGTCAAAAAAAATTTTTTTTAGATATACAAGTTGATAAAGCAAATCATTATTGCTTACAAAGGAGCCAGATCTCAGACTTATTCATAAAAACATTTGATGCCAGAGGATGATGGAGTTATTTCTTTAAAGCTTGAAAAAAATGAAAGAGAACAAAGATATCAATAGAGAAAAAGGCAAAAGACAGACATTTTAAACATGAAAGAACTCAAGGAATATGGCACTCTTGAATCCTTCATGAAAAAAAAATGCTTGAAAATGAATTCTAGCTAATTAAGAGATAAATCAAAATAAAGAACAGGGAATTGAGAAGCTGTGATAAAAAGGACTGATGGTGTTTGAATCTATTTAAATATAGAATTAAAGACTAAACAACTGAGAGAATTATTGCTATAGAACAAAATGTGAATGTTATTAATCAGAACAATGTAAAATTAGTAGTATAAAGATAATTGGAAAGCGTGGTGAAGGGAGATATTCTCATATTTCTAAGCAAGAGTCTACTGATATTGTCTAATATTGACATAACATAATAAAGACATTAATAACTCCAACTCTTATTGTTTTTCTTATCCACCCTCTACCTTTTCAAGCTTAGAGGGTTCTAAATCTTATGGTAAGAAAATATGTATTTGAAAATCAACAATTCCTTTAGTTTTGCTTCAGTTTCCCTTTTTATTATTAAATTATAATTAAATGTAATACTTAGTTGTTAAAGAGCTTCTATATATAAAGCAGCATCATATATCCATCTGTCCATCTATCATATCTACTATCTACTACCTACTTATTATTTCAATCATTACCTTTTATAACCATACAACAGGATTTAGAATATTGATGGTAGTAATTTTGGGGTAGGTGGAATCAAGAAGTAGCTTTTAGTTTATTTCTTGGTACACTTATACATGGTTTAATCACTTTTTAATGAGCATCACCAATGTTTAAATCAAACAATTGAGGGAAAGTTTTAAATTCACTATCCCACCTTCACTCCCTCTTCCAAGAAAAAAACCTAGAAGGAAATAGGCTCACATATTAAGAGTAATTAATACTGTGTGGTATAGATAACTGAATAATACCAATACTTATTTCTTCTATCTTTAAAACTTTCTGTATTTTTAAATTTAAAAACAAACAAAAAAGCAGTGTCCTGTCATGATCCTCTTTTTTTCATGGTTTTACTCCACACAGCCAACAACATGTGACCCTTTCAGATGTCTCTCTGACATTTATATAAGAAGATATAATGCTTAATTTTAAACATAACTTATTTTCCACGTCTGCAGTGAAGACTTTGCCCTCTCTGTAACTTCTTTCCCACACCATAATGTTATCTTTTACATTCCTCTAATATAATCATGCTAGCGATTTTTTGTTAACATTTATTGTTTATGTTCTAATGTCTACATAAATATTACATTTGGGCCAGTGGAGTGCTATGATTGTCTTTTTCTCTCCTTATGTGATCTTTTGCATTTCCTGGAGTTAATAATTGACTCATTTTGAAAGTTTAATTTTCTGCATCCCTACTTCCATTTTTCTCCATGTTCTCATTGATTGATCAAATGCCTAACAATAATTCTTCCAAAATGCTCAGATATTCTATGGGTTACATCTCTGTCTTCCCTTCCCCCCTTTTATTTACTTATGGGGTTTTTTTTGTTGTTGTTATTTTCTTTTTAACTGGAGGTCTCGATTGCCTAGCCCTCTAACTTCTTGCTCCAAGCTAGACTGTTTATTTTCTGAAAATTCCCTGATTGTTCTCCTGTATTATATCCCTTTTTCCTGGCTTCTACATCACTCTTTTCTGAAGTAATCCTAAATTTCATAGAGTACTTGCTGCCTGACAAAGAATAAAACTTTTGAGACCTTGTATATTTGAAATCGCCTTAGCCTGCCTTCATGGTTGCTTAGTTTTTTGATTGGGCATGAAATTCTGGAACAAAAATAATTTGGTTCAGAACTCTGAGGGCAATGTTCCAATGTCTTCTAGCTTCCAATGGTGATACTGAAAGTCATATGTAAGTCAGATGACTGATCCTTTCAAAATAACAGTTCAGGGGCACCTGGGTGGCTCAGTCAGTTAAGCGACCAACTTCGGCTCAGGTCATGATCTCATGGTTTGTGGGCTCGAGCCTCGCATCAGGTTCTGTGCTGATAACTCAGAGTCTGAAGCCTGCTTCAGATTCTGTGTTTCCCTCGCTCTCTGCCCCTCCCCCACTCATGCTCTGTCTCTCTTGTTTCAAAAATAAATAAACTATAAAAAAAATAACCAGTTCTATCTCAAAGAAATTTTAGTCTTCTCTTTTTTCTTCAAATTTTTTATGTTTATTTTGTTTTTGAGAGAGAGAGAGAAAGAGAGAGAGTGTGTGGGGGAGTTTTTTTTTTCTTGTTACTATATAGTTTATTGAAACCAAAGGGATAATACAGAGAAGAGGCTGATGTGGCAGCTGCCAGAATCTTGCTGGCTTAGAGATACAAATTGGCTGGAGACAGTCCTTGAACCCACACTTCAGTAATAGACTGATAAATCAGTTGCATAAATACAGAGAACATAGAACACGAGACATTTCACAGCTTTTTGCTTTGCGTTTCCATTTTAAACATACGTATGTTACAACTTTACATGTTAAATTACTACTCCACGTATTTTGTGACAGTGGCTAGGGATGCAATGATTCCATCCCCCTGAAATAAACAGAGTTTGGTCGGCAACATAAAACATTTCAGTGAGATACCAAACAAACCCTTGACACAGAACATACAAAAAGGTCTTGAAAAATCAGATTAACACAATGCTCTTCAGGTTATACAAGGAGGAAAGGAAAGTGGAAAACTAAGACATTAGGGCTGCTTTAAATTAATAGTACCTTGAGGTCTTAAAAGTTTCATCTCCTTCCTCCAAGGGAAAAATATCCTAACTAAAGGAAAAAAGAAAGCAACATCATAACACCTTACAGTGCGGAACACTATCCTTACAGTGCCTAGATGCTTCCATATAAGAAATACAGCAGGTAGCAGAGCAAATGACACAAGTATTGGTGTGGAAAAGCTTCTATGTGGGCTCAAACCCACAAACCATGAGATCGTGACCTGAGCTGAAGTTGGCACTCAACTGACTAAGCCACACAGGCACCCCTAGACTCTTCTCTTTATTCTCATTCTTTTGAAATTTTGTGATGGTGTGCCATAATGTGGCTTCTGTGTGATTCAGAGAGGTGAACACTCAGTAGGCCCTTTAATTATGGTCTCCGTGTCTTTACATGTTGTCTCCTTCCTGTCATCTTTTTCACTCATGTGTTTAGTGTTAATTCTGTCCTTTCAGTAATGCCTCAGAAGGGAGTTCAAACCATTGGGTATAACCAGAAGGTACCTATATGCATTAATTTTAAAAGGATTTACTGACTTTCTGTAAATTTGAGGAGCCCTAAGATGATAGCACAGTTATAATAAGATGAAAAAAAAAAAGGTTAATATGTCAAACGATTATTTCAAAGAAGAAAAAAAGAAGAAAAGCAAAACTTATCTGACTAAAGAAAGCTGTAACGGGGCACCTGGGTGGCTCAGTCGGTTAAGCATCAGACTCTTGGTTTTGGCTCAGGTCATGATCTCACAGTTCGTGAGTTCAGCTCGATGCTGACAGTGTGGTGCCTGCTTGGGATTTTCTGTCTCCCTCTCTCTCCACTCCTCCACCCCACCTCTCAAAAATAAATGAATAAAAACATTAAAAAAAGAAAAAGAAAGCTGTGGCAGGTGACCAAACAACTTGCTTCAGACTGTTAGTAACCAGAGCAGAGGGGGGAAAAAATCATCATTTGTACATTTTTCATTGTTCAAAGGAAGAAAGAATACTTTGTCAGTAGGGATAACACACTTCCTGCCCTGAACTTTGAGAGTAATTTGTTTATCCAATGCATTCATCATTTTCCTCATAGAGTGATCTTTCATTGCCACAGATCTGATTACACTTTTCTTTAGCTTAAAACCTTTCCATGGCTTCCACTGCTGTGCACATCAAGTTTACAGCATGTGCTACCTGTATATTCTCATGCCTCCCTCTCTAGCCTCATCCCCTCTCACTTCACTGGACATACTCTACGTACAATCATATGAGACTCTTGTCTCTGGATGAGTCATGCTTACCTCCTATTCTAGGCTTTTGAGCACTTCTGGCGAAACGTCAGTCTTCAACCTTTCAGACTGTCTCAAGCTTCCCCTTCTCTGGGAATCTCCCCTTTTCTCCACTTCCTCCACGTTTGTCTGTGTGCTGTTCCCTACTGCCTCCCTGGCACCTTACGCATACTTTATCAGGGCGCTTATCATACTTATCAAAACTCTTGGTTTACTCCTCCCCTCTCCCCCCTTAATCCATAAAGCACAGGGATTATGTTCATTCATCTGAGAGTTTACCTTGTCTATCACATTTCCTCCTGGCACATGGTAGGCATTTAATTAATATATTTTAATAACTGAACAGTAAATAGGATCTAAGTATATAGTTTTCTCCAGTCTTATGAAATGAGTAAAGTTTGGGAAATCTTCAGGGTTGAACAGGTCACAGAGAAGCCATCACAAATATCAGTGATCTCAGTCAGAATTTGGAAAGCAAACACATAGCAGAGAATTGCAGCCTGAGGTTGCCAGCAAGAACCTGAAAGGAAGGTATTCGGCATTGTTGACTGAAAGCAGAGCCATATGCTCAAGATGCCAGCTGATGGTTTACTGTGGGAATCCAGGCCCTTCCTAGACTCTGTGCCTGACTGGGGGCCATGTCACTCCTGTCTGCATAAATGCCTTTTACATCCTCCTGAATCTTTGAATTGTCCTGCTCTCTGCTCCTCCTGCACCCCTCTCCCCCTCCCCACTGCGAGGGCAGCAGTGGCTGGTGATTCTGCTGCCCATGCTCAAATTCTTTAACTCTTCCCTTTCAGCGAACAACTGTTTGCATTTGTCATATTTGCTTCTACTTTTTTCCTCATGATATAAAATCCTTCAGATGTGTCAGAAGCTCCATTTGTAGCCGTCCCAAATCCTATCTCCCTTCCTCCCTCTGCTCACCCAGGGGTCCATTCAGAATAATTGTAACACTTTTACAGATCGACATGGTTGGCGGGGAATCAGATCAAGGAAAAGTTTCTGTTCAGTAACGCAGGATGAAGAGGACTAGGTAACTATCACCAAAACACCACTAGTTAAGATAAAGCAGATTTATGAGCATGAGTTTGTACCTTAGGCCTGTCATATTTTTTCACCTTTATGTTAGTTAATTGCAGAGTAACATAAATTAACTTTGGAACACAAGCAAAAATGGGAACTTTATTTATGAATTTCTTGGATTTCTTTACCTCAAGCCAAACAACTAAATTGCTACTTAGCATAAATTATTTATGGGCCCTGGCTCAATACCATCCAGCACCAGCCCCTGGAGGTATGGGAGATATAAAAGATTTAAAGCATCACTGCGACTGTGTTCGGGCCGCCACGGAGCTGTGTTTCTTTCCAGAAGGGTCCACTTTATTTTGTTGTAAATAAATAGAGGCTGGATTTCCAGGGAGGGAAGTTAGCTTCCAGCAGGACTGTGGTGGTGTTTTGCATATGTTAATTACACAACCCTTTTATGACAGATAGACACAGTGTTTGCAGAGATATTTCTCAAAAGACTCATAGACCAAATGGATCTTTTCATTTCCTGGCATGGAGTCATTTCTCTCATTTGATTTCATTTCAGAATGTGAAGTTTTCAAGGCTTGCCACCTGTAGGGGAGGAAAAATTTTTCTCTACCCTTCTAGATTCTTTTGGCTGGTCTATTAATTAAACTGACATAAGACAGATTAATAGGAGAAAAACAAATTTAATTCTGTACATGTGGGAGTCCCATAAAGACATGAGAGGCCTCAACGTCAGGTAATTGAGGATTATATATACCATCCTGAGTTAAGGTGACAAGGATAGGGGGCCTAAGGTTTCTAAAGGAAGAAAGACAATTCACAGCAAGATGGGAAGAGTAAATATTTGGTAAAAAAAAATATATCATGCCATGCAGAGACAATGGGACATGGAGAGGAATTTGAGCAAAAACCCTGTGGTGCTCCCCCTGGCTTACCATACCTAGCTTAAGTTCTTTGTAGTTATCTCTGGTGATACAGCTCTCTTCCTGGACTGACCCCTCTATCTAAACTCTTAGAGGCAGTTAAAAGGAGTCAAAAGTTCTTCCTGTGTCTTTTTGGCCTTGGTTATCTTTGGTTCAAAATAACCAATCTGCCAAAGCAACATATTTTGGGGAGGCTCATTCTGAACCCCTTCATATTCTAACTATAATACAATTCTAGCAGGAACGAATGTACATCTTCTCTAATCTTGATTCTGTTTTCTTTAAAATTCAAGCTTGATAATGATGTGCTGACACTTATGACAAGCCTATTGTCATTTCCTAGGGTTGTCTTTCCATAGCACTAACCTCAGCATGTCACCTTTTGCTCCAAAATACCCTTACATACCTTGTTCCTCAGGCACAGTCTGTTTCTAAGAAAAGGTCATTGTCGTCTTTTTCTTTAGGTCAGACATATTTCATTTGATTCATACAGTATTTAAAATCATAAAACTCCACATAAAATGTAAATTTTGGGCTTTTCATTCAACTTCCAAAATTGAAGGGTGAGCAATTTTAGGTCATCTTCTCCACTGAGCAGCTATGGACTTAAGCTGAGTAGTTCCTGCCTCTTCCCTACTCCCTAGTTTACCACAGTCCCCACTACTCCCTAGTATCTACACTCAGTCTACTTTACCCACTTAGGTTTTATGCTATTCCCTTGTTCGTGAAAACATTTGCGTTTTTGACCCCTAATTTAGGTTTATGCCTTGGCTGATACATTGATAACTTTTATGTTTTCTTGGATAAGATTATATGTTATAAATTACTAAATACAAAAGAAAAGATCTTGATAGGCTATAGCAGTGGGCTTGCAGATGTGACTACAATTTTAAATGCAGATTAGGCAGATTTGCTCACTTTTCTTTGGGAAATCATCGTGTGTGTAATCACATTCTTTAAACAACAGAAAATGCCTCCATGTCATTAATTTTCCTAAGTCCTTGGTGTCATATTTGAAGTGTCACTTTAGCTTGATCATTTGCCCAGCCCAACCCCAGTCAGGCCATGCTGTCTTTCAGACATTTCAAGCCCAGGCAGTCCTTGCACCCTTGCTACCTGATCTGCATTGATTCATCCTCCTGGGATCCCAGCTTTCATCGTGTTTCCATTAGCCTCTCAAGAATTGCCACTGGGTTCTTTTCTTGGATCTTGAATTTGCTTGCATCACCATTCTCCTCTAATATCTTCAGTGATTTCCTCTTAAATTTCAGATCAGAACCAGAGCCTAAGTGTCACCCACAAAGAATGTGACCAACTTAATTTGGAAAGCTTATCTGTGTCCTCCTACCCACCCTTCTATTTTGAGGGGAATTTGGTTTTTTTTGCCTGTTTTTATTTTATTTTGAGAGACAGAGACAGAGAGTGAGCAGGAGAGGGGAAGAAAGTGAAGGAGACACAATGTGAAGCAGGCTCCAGGCTCTGGGCTGTCAGCACAGAGCCCGACATGGGGCTCCAACCCACGGACCATGAGGTCATGACCTGAGCTGAAGTTGGATGCTTAACTGACTGAGCCACTCAGGTGCCCCTATTTTGAAGGGAAATTGAAACAAGGTAGAGGGGAGTGAGTGGGGACTTTGGAAACAGACCCAAATTCCAAATCTGACCCTGATTATATTAGACCTGCTTTAGCCTCATCTTTTTTTATCTTGTAAAATGGGGGAAATAGCAGCTATCTTGCAGAGTGCTTAGAAATACAGTTGTTTGTATGTATTTTAAAGATATTCAGTGAATTATTCTTATAAGTCTGTGTCACATGCTAAAAATCCTCTTGCTCCTACTCCCCTTCATTAGCTCACCATACTTTGTCTTCATTCACTGAAAAAAGAGAGAAAGTCCCTTCTTCATCTCTTCATCTATCTTTCTGCTACCACCTGTAATGAAGGATCATCCCTTCTTAAAAATGCATTGACTTTATACTGTCCCAACCCCAGCCCCCAGAAGCTACAGAACACCACGGAAAATAGAAAGAAGTTCCTCAGCAGAGCTGTGGTCTAGCAGAAGCTGGGTCAAGGCCAAAGGAGAAGCCATCTTTCTTTAAGAACACAGAGGGGATCCTTCCTGTGAGGGCTGAGAAAGCTTGTTTTCCCCTCTCCCTTACTCTCATCCCCATGAAGAAGAGAAGACTCTACATAAGCATCATCCCAAAACTGGCAGTATTGCATACTTTTATAACCAAATTGTATAGATATTATAATAGATAATCTGCATGTGTCGTATACATCCTACATAAAACATAAAGGGTTGCTGTCTCTGTCTCACATGCATTTAAAAGCTCATTTTAATATTTAATGCTTCTAACAACCATCTAAATCTCAAAAAGGTAAGCAGGATATACCAGATAAAGGACCCAGAGCTAAAACAAATGTTGCCGATATAATCTGGAGTTTGCCTCCCTCTCCTCATCCCCAACCCACTGTCCACTCATTGCTCTGGCTTCTAGAGAACAGGAGCACAGCATATGTAGCAAACACCATTCTGCCATTGTAGCTCAGTGACACATTTTGGAAATGCAAGTTATGAAAAGATTATCAGGAATACTCACACTTCTAACATAGTATTCATAAACAACTTAAACAACTTAAAAAAACCCTCTACCTTTTGCATTTCTTTCTTTTTTAATATTTGTTGTGAATTTTCAAAAATATAATCTAAATTATAACGTGTTAGGCAATGCTCATCTCTCAGTCTAATGACTTCTGGGATGAGAGTACATCAGCTTGTGGTAGCACCTCGGGCTGCTATTGACAGCAGCTGATGTGCTGGGCAATTCTTTGGCAAACTCGCTAAATTTACTAACTGGCACAGCTCTAGGCATGGCTGTTCATTTGAGTATTGGATGATTTCCTAGTAAAATGAATAGAATCCCCTTTAGCAGAGATTAGGTTACTCAGATAATTCGTTTTAGCTTTAAATGTCAGAAAACACCACGATCTTTTTCCTATATTATGACAACTGTTATGGATTAAATGTTTATGTTCCCACAACATTTGTATGTTGAACCACCAACTCCTAGCAGAATGGTATTAGGAAGTGGGGCATTTGGACGTGTGTCTTTTGTATATGTGTGCATCTGAGTGTGTATGTGTGTGTGTAGCTTCTGGCCTAATGGGTCACTGTGTACTCTCTCTTAGTCTACTATGTACGGTACTGGGATTTCTGGAAGAAATGCTCTTCACTCTTGAGTTGCAGAGTAGAATTGGAGAATGGGAAGCAAGGGAAAAGAGAAGGAGCAGAATTATTT
This sequence comes from Suricata suricatta, assembly GCF_006229205.1. Classification (NCBI taxonomy): domain Eukaryota; kingdom Metazoa; phylum Chordata; class Mammalia; order Carnivora; family Herpestidae; genus Suricata; species Suricata suricatta. Next base: position 84,945,153 of record NC_043706.1, on the reverse strand, counting down.
AATTAGATTTAGATGAGGTCATGGGGGTGAGGTCCCCATAATGAGATTAATTTCCTGTATATAAGAAAAGGAAGAGATGGGGCACCTGGGTAACTCCATTTGTCAAGAGTTCCCAACTCTTGATTTTAACTCAGATCATGATTTTACAGTTCGTGAGATCGAGCTCCACATCAGGCTCTGTGCTTACAGCATGAGCCCTGCTTGGGATTCTCTTTCTCTCTCTGCCCTTCACTTGCACACAGACACTAGTGCGTGCATGTGTTCTCTCTTACCTTTTCAAAATAAATCAATCAACTTAAAAAAAAAAGAAGAGATTAGAATTCTTTCTCTCATCTTCCTCCTCTTCCTCCTCCTCCACTCTCATTCTCTACCATGTGAAGATACTGTAAGCTAAGAAGAGAGCTCTCACCAGAACTGAACCATGATCTTGGACTTCCCAGCTGGTACAACTGTGAGAAGTAAATATCTGTTGTTTAAACCATCCAGTCTATGCTATTTTGTTATAGCAGCCTGAATGGACTAAACAGAGTATATCAGAGTCTTTTGCATGTGTGTGCATGTGAGCTTGTATGTGTGTAGCTTCTGACCTAAAGGGTGACTGTGTACTCTCTCGGTCTACTTCTTTACTGTGTATGATACTGTGGTTTCTGGAAGAAATATACTTCTCTTCTGAGTTGCAGAGTAGAATTGGAGAATGAGAAGCAAGGGAAAGAAGAGGGAACAGAACACTTAAAAAAAAAGCAGTACCTTTCCTTCCATTAAATGAAGGATTAAGATAGCCAGGAGTGTGAGAATTCAGGAATGCCTGAATTTTTCAAGTTCACAGTGTAGAATGGGCCTGAGTTTCTTTCAGCTTCCTATAAAGGATCGCCTTTCCTTTGCTTAGAATCATGTTGAGACTGCTATAATTGGTCTGAACTAAATTTTAGTGTGAGACCATGGGCGGGCAGGTGAAGAGAGAACATGGTCAAGTGAAATGTTTAAAAATGCACATTTTTCTGCTACAAAAGCAATTCCAAAAGTCCCACCCCCTCCCCTCCCTGCCCTCCAACTAACTCTTGGCTCAAAATGTGTGAACTTTGCATTTAAACTTTGCATGTGCCTAGTGTGCAGTATGGAAAGCTCTCCTGGGTAATTTGGGGGAAATCTATGTATTAAAAATGAAGTTATGAAAAATTGAAAATTGCTTTTGAACATCCATGGTACTAAAACCCATATATACTCTTTTCCTTACTATTTTAATATGGAATTTTTGCATGAGAGTTAAGTAGCTATGCTTTTCACTTCTGAGAAAAGAGAAATTATGCCTTCTGTATATTGTGATTTTATGTTTGTACATAGGTGCCAGCTTCTTATAATTTGTGTTCTGACTTCTAGTCTTATTTCTCGTTATTTAATCAGCAAAAAAAATGAGGCACCTGGATGGGTCAATCAGTTAAGCATCTGACTTCAGCTCAGGTCATGGTCTCATGTTTATGAGTTCAAGCCCCATGTAGGGCTCTGTGCTGACAGCTCAGAGCACTGAGCCTGTTTCGGATTTTGTCTCCCTCCATCTCTGTCCCTCTCCCACTCATGCTCTGTCTCTCTCACTCTCTCTCAAAAAATAAAAATAAACAAAAAATTTTAATAAGCAAAAAAAGTTTTTTAAATTCCTTTTAAAGAATATTGGTATTAAAAATACCAAATTTGTATGTATGTATGTATATAGCCAGTTGTGATTCTCAATTTCACATTATGGAATATACCTTTTGTCAAATACACCTTTTGCTGGCACAGTTCCCTGTTAATGTGTGACAGGGGATGGGGATATACCTACACATTACTCACCTGCTTTCTTCATTTTGATCTTCTTACTCTTGCATGTGACCTACACGTTGAGAGGGGAGCCTCAAAAGGGACCCCTCCTTACCCTTCACAGACATACTCTGTCCTTTGCCCACACAGGGACAGTCTGGGGACTTCCATCAGAGGACAAGAGTCAGATGGGGAGATTTGGGAGACCTGCCTTCTGACATCCTGGTGAGCTCTCCTTTCAAGGAGCTTTCTCTCCACCTCTGTGCATTTATGCAAATCTCTCTTTTTCTTCCCAGAGTTTAATAATAATAATAATAATAATAATAATAATAATAACAAAACAGTGGGTAAAATCAGAAAAAAAAACCTCATCAGTTCAATGGCAATGTTAACTAACTAATAGTATGTACTTTCCACCTCAGACTTTTCTGAAATGAACTTTTTCTATGAAATCTCTAAAGTAGACAAACCTATAAATGGATATGGGCTTTCATAATTACTTTGACTTCTTTCTGAAATGGGATTGGAAGTAGGAGTAACATGATACCAAAAACATTGGAATAGACCATCAGAAGCCTAATCTCATCCTCTGAGTGGAGAGGAGAAGGCTGAGAAGAAGGAACAGGAGTGGATGAAAATGATTTCTCTGGGTGTGGGAAGGTGGAAGAAGGTGGAGGAAGAAGGGGTACTATGAGAAAAGACAATGTGGTTTAGGAGGAAAAGCACTGGATTAGAGTCAAAAGACTTGGGTCTTAGCTTTTGCTCTGCTATTTACTGGTGACATAATCTGAGGCCACTTGGTCTCTGTTATATGAGAGGAAACATAAGAAGCTGACCAGATACAGTCTGAAACTCATAAAGGAGTGATTCTAACAATTAACTTTTTATTTAAAAAAACAAAGTATCTTATTCCAGTTTGTCCACGTATTCCCTTACCTTGGGAAGTTGTGAGTGTTCCATCCATGGTCATAAAAGTTACTGAATGGGTACCTTATTTCAGAGGTTGGTAGGGTTAAGAGTCCTGAATTGATTAGAATGTTGGACTATAATTGTTTCTACTTTTAAATATTCTATCTTGCCAATCATTGCATTTGTGGTTTGGTGGTGAGAATGTGATGGAGAGTAAAAACCACTTTTAAATTGATGATGATGATGAAACCGTGAGTGAATTAAAGATGTGGTGTCTTAGATAATGGCTGAGAAGGAGAAGCTTGTTCTTCCCAGGAGAGCCATCTTTGTGGCTTGTATTTCCAGATTCCCTCTACACAGACTTGCTGGGAGAGACCTGTGATTGTTTTGCCCAGTCTTGTACATTAAAATAGTTCCTCTATCCACACTCCAATAGGAAGCAAGTCCTGGTGACATGTTGGAGTTGTTAACAGCCTTGGTCTGATCCTCTGTCAGTTTTTCAGCTTGATATTCTCCTCTCCAACCTCTTCCTAGAATTCTCAGTCCTTAATCTCTAGTTCATTCCCTCACTATGGACTTAAGATTTCTTCCTAAAGCTCAGAATTCACCTTCTTGTGTCTATGGATTCTTATCTTTCCTCCCTTCATGTGACCTACATTTTCTCTTTGGATCACATATGCTTCCACATGTTCTGAGAAATGCCTTGGTGGAGTCCAGCTGAACTCTGAAGGTTACATGCCTAGGATCCTCAAGGGCCCTTCCTCATTCCTGACAGGAACATCATGGCTACTTCTTGGAATTTAGAGTCTTCTAAAAGCAGCACATTCAAAATGCTTACAGTCAAGTATAGGACAATTTGAGATTAAGAAGAACACAGGTTATTAGTAGAATGTCAAAGGTGAGAGCCAGGTATGAAAAGTTATGATTCATGGAAGGTCAGATGGACATAAAAGGCAACACTTAAAGCTAGAGTTTGGGGTCAGTTTACTAAGGAATTCTTGGGCATCCCAAGATAGTTTATACCTCAACAGATAGATCTGATGGCTGTTAAAGTCCCTGTTAAACTCACCAGACATGTTTATCAATTGGAACATGAAAACAATTAGGAGTTTGTAGATTGATATACTTCTTCCAGATCTGTTTTGACTAACTACATCAGTGGGTTGATGAACTTAGTGCTGGTGGTTATTTAGAGAGTCTAGTTGTATGTTTATCCAAAATCATATCTTCAGAGAACTTTGTTCACAATGATGTTTTATTTGTTTGTTAATATAGGTCTATTCATTCACGTACAATTACGTGGACTACAGTTACAAACAATAGCAGTCACAGGCCAAATCTGGCAGGCAGAGCCTGTTTTTGACCTAAAAATTTTTATTTTTCATTTCTTTCCATTTATTTTTTAATGTTTATTTATTTTTGAGAGAGAGTGAGAAATACAGAGTGTGAGTTGGGAAGGGGCAGAGAGAGACATACACACAGAATCTGAAGCAGGCTCCAGGCTCTGAACTGTCAGCAGAGAGCCTGATGCAGGTCTCAAACTTGTGAATCCTGAGATCATGACCTGAGCTGAAGTCAGATGCTTAACTGACTGAACCACTCAGGTGTCCTTATTTTACATTTTAAAAGATTATATATGAAAAGAAAAACAAAGAAAAGTATGTGACAGAGACCATATGTGACCCTTTATAGAAAAGTTTGCTGATCTCTTATATCGAATTTACTCACCACAAAGTTGATACTTATGAGACTAGAACCAAGAAAGAGTTTTGCTTTCCTTCATATTTGATAGTTTATTGCCACTCTTTATTTTATTTTATTTTATTTTATTTTATTTTATTTTATTTTATTTTAATCTATGTCTCACATCCTAATTTTACGTCAGGGGGCAATTAGGAATGTTTCTATTTACTTTTGAAATTAAAACTATTATATAATGCAAGCATCAGTACAAATCCAACTATTAAATTATTAAATGAGAACATTTTAACTAGTTGAAAACTTTAATTATGTCACGTTTATTGATTCATATAACATTAATTCTTTCATTCATTGATTCAGTACATATTTAGTGAGCACCAACCATACAGTTGGCCTAGAGAAAGTCAAAGAAGAAGGAAGAGTAAGCAAGCATGGATACAGAAAATTAAATGAGCAATTATAATAATTGGTGATAAATATTATCATAGATACAAAGGCAGGATTTTAAAGGAGTTCAAAGAGGCGTACCTAAGAGAAGGTTGGAAGTTTGAACTGAATTGAAGTAAATCTGACTTTCTGGGACAACTGGGTGGCTCAGTCAGCTAAGCATTTAACTTAAGCTTAGGTCATGATCTCATAGTTCAGTTTGCAAGTTCAAGCCCCACATTGCTCTCTGTACAGTCAGTGCAGAGCCCACTTCGGATTCTCTCTCCTTCTCTCTCTGCCCCTTCCCCACTGGCTCTCTCTCTCTCTCTCTCAAAATAAATAAAAATATTAAAAAAAAATAAAATCAAGGTCTGTCAAGAGACACTGTGATTTGTTACAGAGAATCAAAGTAATTTAAGATGGCTGGAAGATGAAAAGCATGTGTTGAATTGATAGTCAAAGGACGATGTTGGAGGAGGCAAATAATGAGGACTTGGAATACTATGCTAGAAATTAGAACTTATTTTGAAGGTGATGAGTAGACACTGAAAGAATTTTAGCAGCCAGATGCAGAAGATCTGCATCTTCAAAAATTCCTTCTCTTTCCCCATATGCAAATCAGGTTGAGAGGAACAAGGTAAGGTTAAAGGAGACACTGTAGAATAATCCATGAAGAAAGGGTGAGCACCCCAATGCAAGTCACAGTAGATGACACATAGAAGAGCCGCTCAGATGACACAGTTATCATGACCAGTTGGATGTGGGACTAAGGGAGGGGGTGGAATCTAGGATGGCCACAATTTCTGTCAGAGAAACTCAGCATATGGTGGTGTCATTCGCTGAAGTGGAAAACAAAGCAGAAACAAGGTGGGGGAAAGAGGGAAAAGGGAATATTAGTGAAAGGATTTAGTTCTAGACACGATTAAGTTCAACATTCTTATGGGATTTTCAAATGAAGATGCCTGGGTGGTAGGTAGCCAGATACACAGATCTGGAGCTCCAAAAAGGGATCTGGGCCAGGGATAAATATCTTAGAATTTCTCTCCTATAGGGTTAATTGTCTACTTCTGAGGGTTCAGTATATATGTGCGAATATCCATGTTAACTCTAAGATCTATTTAACTCACGCAGCTTGCTTTCAGTTTTCTAGCTTGCCAATTCAGTGATTGGCACAGGATGGGAAATCAATAAATGTTTCTTGAATCAATACATGAATGAATAAGACGGACATGGCAAAACATAATTATGATACACCATCCTGAAAGCTATAATAACATTATTAACAAAGTGCTCCTAGGAGGGAGTCTGTCTGAGTGAGTCTGGGAGAGGATCACAGAAGAGTTGACAGTGGATCTAATTGCTTAAAGAAGAATAATTTGCCAGATAGAGAAGAGAGAGAAAGGCTCTCCAGGAACTGGGATATTTATGCAAAAGTAAGGAGGAATACAAAGTGTTCCAGAACTTCTAGAAAGTTTCACGCAAGGTGGTGTCTATGTATGAGTGGGGCGGGTCCAAGGCCATTGACATCTTTCGGATCCGGAAGAGCAGAAGAAAACAAGGGCCAGACTGGGACAGAAGACAGGGCGGCTACTCTAATGAGGAACCAGGCATTTCCGGTGTCCATAGTCATTTCAATTAGGTCAGATTAATTGAGTCACAAGGTGGCATTTTCTAAGGAGAAGTGCCTGGTATATTTCAAGTGTTGAGAGGAGCTAAATCTAATTTCTGTTAATTTAGGCAGGTGAAAAAGCCTTAATACAAAGGTAGTGAAAGCAAAGTGGCCTAAGCAAGGAGCTCAGAGATGAAGATTCTATTGATTTTATTCCAAGGTCTGAAGCCTCTAGCTATAAAACCTGGGGGAAATGCTTCCTTGTCCTGGATCTTAACTGAACATTCCCTAGATGAGAGCCGAGAGACCAGGAAAGTATGATAAAGGATTGTTAAATGGGACTTTGTCTCATTTATAAAATGAGACAGATTAAAACAAGGCAATCAATAAGGAATATTCTAGTCTTGTCATTTTGTGACTTCATGGCCATATTTTCTAATTTTTGATAGCATCATCCAAACCATAAAGATAGTGACATACTATTTGTGCATTACTTAACTATTTGCAAAACACTTTCATGTAGACAGGAGCTAATAAAGTAACACTATCTGGACTTAAATCCAAACTACCTGATTGGAAATGCAGTGTTTTCCCCACCCAACACGCATCTTTGCCCACCATTTTGAGAACCATATTTTTCTTGTCACATCTCTTTTTAGCACACAGTATGCCATTGCAAAATGGCCTCTTGTGGAATTCTAGATGAGAGAATATAGCTTTTTTGAGGAATCTGAGACAGAGCCAACAGGTCTAGCAATAAAAATACTAGTGGCATTTTGAAAACCTCTGGTCTTTCAATTAGCCATGACAGTGACTTTGCATTCTTTCTGAAGATCATGAACAGCCCATTGCACAGAATTGCCTGTAGAGATAACCGGACAATCCATTCTGCTTTCTACCTGTGCTTGCTCTGGTTTTTTGAGGAAGTTTAATGACAACACTGGGATCAACTTTACTGACATGAGACATCAGATAAGTTGAATGTAAATGAATCCAAATTCTGAGAGAGCACAGGAAAGCCCAGTTTTAAACATTCTATCAGAGTTCTTTAGACAAAGGCTCAATTACATTAAATTAAGCAGCCATCTAGCATGGCTAAAAGAGTTTCTAGGCCAATACAATGCGCTCTTTTACAGTAGCTCTAAGAACTATAGGTCAGCTTCTACTTCTGTTGGGAAAATAACACTAGAGGAACATTTGTAAAGGGCCTATCATTGTCTTGATAAGTTGATACTGAAACTTGTAATCAGTGAAATTGGAGGCATCCTATTTCCTGTTTGAATAGAAGTGAGGCAACGACACAAAGAGGGAGTCCATCTCAATTTGTCCTAGTATTTCCTGATTCAGATCTCAAGCTGGTATCTCTTACTTAGTCATACCTTAGGTGTAGCTTCCAGGGGAAGTCAATGATACAGTACGAGATAAGAAGTAATTATAGGAGATTGGATTAGCTGATTTTTCCTTTATAAAAGTGGGCACACACAATAGAAGTTCTTATTGCATAAACAAATGGAAAAATCTTTAAGTGGATTTCTGAAATATATCTTTTAGAAGAGTGAAATTCTGTTTGCAGTGTAGTGCAATATCTTTCAATTACCAAACCCATGAATACTTGCGGTGTGAGAGTTTCTCGAAGGGAGAAGCTAAAATCTTCAGAATCGTGTCAAATCCTTTATCTGGGACAGCGTTATCCTTCACTATTTATGAGTTGTCTGGATATACAAATACACAATTACAAAGGCATTTTCTTCCACAGCTAATTGAATAGACTTTGTTAGAAATAAGTCATAGGTGCCTTTCCCTCTGCTGTCTTTTTCTTCCTCTAGTGAACAAATATTTCTGTGGTTAGACCTGGGAATTTGGCACAGACACCAATGCTGCAATTAATTGTCTCCTCCTTACTCCACAAGCCACTATTGTCTCTGCTCAACTGAGTAAAGGCCATACCCTGCCATTAATTTTTCCCCTAGATTTCTTACTTATTGCAAAGGGAGTGCTGCTCCCAAATTAATGGCAGAGAATGTCCCCAGGTACCTAGAAATTTGCAAGTTGTGGTTCCCAAAGCCATGAATTAGGCAGCCATGATATACGGGCACAAGCGACATCCGAAGGCGTTTTAACCCTCTGTCTTCCAAAGTTATGGTCAAAGATGTCCCAAAGTGGTTGTTTTTATTTTCTGCTTGAAATTTCTTCTTCCCTATAACTTTGCACTCTGAATTTAATATTGCACTGTTATGTTTCTCTGAGGATGCGCAATATACACTGTTGAATAGCTGTGAATATCACTGGGCAGCCTTTGATTAGACAATCATTTCCTTCTCACTAGCCTCATAGACTTCTTGTGTAGTCAGGAACCTGGGCGCATCTCTTTTCCTCTTCTTTGGTTTATTTGAAATGCATCAAAGCCCAAAATTCTCACTCAATACCTCAGGTTCTTTGGCTACGAGCAATTCTAAAACAAATGATGATTTCTCACACTTACGTAGTTACCAAACCACTTTTATATGTAAGTCTTTCTTCAATATTTATAGCAATCTTTTTTTAAAAACATGGTTATTTATTTATTTATTTATTTATTTATTTATTTATTTATTTAGAGAATGCATTAGCAGGGGGAGGGCAGAAAGCAGAAAGAGAGGGAGAGGGAGAGAATCCCAAAAAGGTTCTGTGCTGTCAGCACGGAGCGTGACATGGGACTTGATCCCATGAACTGTGAGATCATGACCTGAATGGAAATCAGGAGTTGGACTCTTAACTGACTGACTGAGCCACCCAAGTGCCCCACAATCTTTTTTTTTTTTTTGTAAATTTTTAAATGTTTGTTTATTTTTGATGGAGAGGGAGACAGAGTATGTGTGGGAGAGGGGCAGAGAAAGAAAGGGACACAGAATTAGAAGCAGGCTCCAGGCTCTGAGCTGTCAGCACAGAGCCTGACTTGGGACTGGAACTCATGAGCTGTGAATCATGACCTGAGCTGAAGTCGGATGTGCAACTGACTGAGCCACCCAGGCACCCCTCAAGTGCCCTACAATCTTAAAGGTGGACTGACCAAGTATTCTAAGTGACTTCCCATGGATGAGTGTAAGTAATATATTCTTATGACCATCAGGACACCTACTCATCTGGTAATGACTATTTTAGTTTAATTGTGGGTTTCAATCAAGCTGTATGATTCAGTGGCAATGTAACCAATATAACCTTCTGGTGTAAATAACTTGGAAAATCCCTTCTATTTATCTCTAGATCCAAATTAGGTTTAGTTTTGTTGTAGAATAATTATAAAAATTTTTAATGTTTATTTACTTTTGAGAGAGAGAGAGAGAGAGAGAGAGAGAGAGAGAGAATGGGAGAGGGCAGAAAGAGAGGGAGACACAGAATCTGAAACTCCAGCATCTAAGCTGTCAGCACAGAGCCCTATGTGGTGCTCAAACTCAAGAACTGCAAGTTCATGACCTGAGCTGAATTCAGACACTTAACCGACTGAGCCACCCAAGTGCCCCAGAGAATAATTTTTTTGTAAGTGGAAACCTTCATAGCTATTGGCAAAAAATAATTGGTTTTATGTTACTTCAAAGGTTAAGTTAAGAAATCTTTTAATGTAATTAGTGGTGATTTGTATTTTCTTTTTGTAAAGTCTTTGTTCATTCAAGCCTTTACCTAATTTTCCTATTGGGCTTAGTTTTTCTTTTTTTTTTAAGTTAAATCTGTAGTTTTCTTACATCTGAATCTAATATGTCAATTATATCTTAACAAGAAAATATTTTGTAGTTTCTTATAAACCTTATTTGATGAGAACTGTCATAAAGTATTTATGTATTAATTCATTAAAAATAACAATAATAAACACATACATGTTAAAATAATACATTTAATGAAAACTACTGATATTTTTGAGAACAAAAGTTGACATAAAGAGTGACATTGCTTTACATTTTGTTTTGAAAATCTCCTTAATGTCTGAAGTAGAAGATAACTAAATGTGTTTACCTGTTCCTTCAATTTGTTGTGATATGTTTTCTTATTTGTCTGCTATCAGTGGTGTGATACGGAACTTGTCCAATCATCTACTTGATGGACTTCCACTTTTACTGATTTTGTGGGTCTTTTTACTTTTTGTTTTTGTTTTTTGCACCATACATAATGCTTCAATAAACATCATTCTACATTTTTTGAAGCATCAGATAAAAACATTTTAAGACTACAAATATTTATTAAAGAGCCTAACACAAATGAGATTTTTCTGTATATTATTTCTTTTGACCCCATAATATGCCATGATAAAGCTAAGCTTAGACAGAATTAATTATTCCTGAATATATCTTAAATTGTAGACCAAAAAGGCAGAGGCAGGACCACTGATGGCTTCCCTTTGCTATCTACGTCTGGTAGACAGGACCAGGGTAGTTGTGTCCTGGGGCATGTCCACCTGTTTCCCTAAACCACAGCATTCTGTCTTCCTACTGGAGACCATTGGCTGCCTAGTTTCATGGCCACCCAAGGCCTGCAGCACCTTCCCTTCAAGATGGTAGAAGCAGGTTGCAAAGGGCTTCACCATCATGCGATAAAGACTAAGAAATTATTTCTTCCCTCAGTCCTAAATTTACAAGGATCTCCTCTCCTTGGATTTGTGATGGTGTGTTTTCTCCAGATCTCAGGTTTGGAATATACTGACTACTGCTGAGAAATTCAAATTGGTCTGTGCTTTATAAAAATCAAAATGCCATTCCTGTGAGGTTGGCAAGGGAACAACTCTTTCCCTTTCATGGATGATGAAATCAGCTCATAGAAACATTAAGCAAAATGCTTAAGATCACATAAGTAGTATACACCACCCGTGTGAGCAAGAAGGTGTGTGGAATCAAAAGTGCCACTATCTTTCCTGGGGCTGCTCCTGTTATCTGCCTTGGCTTTTGTGGAGTATAGCGTGTTACTGAAAATAGACTTTCATATTCTAAGAGGTCTTAAAATGCAGATCTGATTAAGACTCTACTTTCATACTGTTCAGAACTGTTCTGGAATTCTTCCAACTGAAACTTTTGTTTGCATCATTTTATATTGTTTATACCCTTCAAATAGGATATAAGGCAGTTTATGAGCGATTCAGATGCATTGAATTAAAACAAGAATAAAGCCCACAATAACATCCAAATAAAAAGACAAGGAGATTTTTTTCTTTCTATCTGTCTGCCTTCCTATCGCCTTCGCCTTCCCTTTGGGCTGAATAATTCAGCCCAAAAGCTATCATGTGGGGCTGATCAAGGTAAGTGTCCATGAGGGGTTTGGGAGGTGGGAATGTGGTGGCAGAAACAGCCTGGCATGAGTTGTTAGAGCCTGTGTGGACTGACAAAGGGTGTCCTTGTGGGGAGATAATGCTGTGGCCCAGAGTGAGGTGTTGGAGTCTGGGTAAGGAGAAGTTGAGGTACGGGAGAGGTTAGAGTAGTAAACATAATAAGGGTAACATACTGGCTATAGTGGTTAATAGAATAAGGATAACAGAAACTAGGTTTCTCATTACCAGGGAATGGTGTTCAATATACAGAAAGAGAAACCTGTAATTCTTGATGTTATATTGGACCTATAAGTATATAGTTCTGGGAGCAATGATGCCCTAACATCAAGAAGCACATTTTGGTCTCAGATCTTGGTTTATTAAATGTAATTTTTCCACTAAAAGAAACAGATCTTTGGGAAAAGCGGGCCTTTATGGTTGAGGTTGAGCAAGTGAAAGATAACTGGTGAATATCTTCTTGTGCTAGAAGCTAAGGAAGTGTTCCAAGAATAATGAAGATATGGAAAAGGACACAGATTTCAGCTTATGGGGCTATCATTGGCCAAATCAGAGATAATTTAAGCATCAAAGTTACAAATGTGCATATACATATATAAATGAATAAATGGTGAAAAGGGAGTGCTTGCCCTGATAAATGTAGAAGAAATAATTGAATTAGAATTGCTAACTACTACATACAGAAGGAGTGATTAAACTAGAAAATCATTGTTTGTCAAACATCAATGGGTATTACCAGGAGTAGGTAAAGGTTTGACAAGAAATGGAATCTTTATCTCATCTCAGGGTATATCTCCCTACATATTTAGTAAATCAAAGACAAAAGAAGGAAACTTACGGTGGAAAAACCTGGCCAACTCTACCTAATCAAATAATCAAACATAATATCAGCAGTAATTGAACAATTCAAAATCACATACCACCTGATAAGATGAATAAAGAAAAATCATAGCATTCCTTCTGTAACATGCCAAAATTAAAGCTAATCAAACAAAAGAAAACACATCTCTATCTGGTAAAAACACATCAGACAAACCCAAAATGGAAGATATTCTAGAAACTGACCTGTATTATTCAAAATTGCCAGAATTCTACAAATCAAAAAAAAAAAATGAGGAAATGCTTGAGACTCAAGGAGATCAAAGAGAAGTAACACCTAATGCAATGCACCTAATTTTGGGCATCTTTCATTACTGAAGACATTCACCACCAATTGGTGAAACTTGAGTGGAATGTGTGGATTTGATTATGATATGGTATTAATATAATTTTTGATTTGAATAGTTTAATGAGGTTATAGAGGAGAATGTCTTTGTACACATTTTATAACAAAACATTCAGAAGCGATGGGGAATCATGTTCCTCTCAAATAGCCCGGAGAAGACTGTTTGTTTACTTATTTTTATATTGTACTTGCAAATTTTCCATGGTTGAAAATATTCAAAACAAAAAACAAAACGAAACACCCCACAAAACCAAAAAACAAAATAGTAAATGAAAGGGCAAAAGAAGAGTTGTATCATAATGTCTTAATTGAAACTACTCAGACTGAATGTACAGTTTAGCTCTGAGTTCCACTAGTTGATGCAGCAAAGGCTAACAGTCTGTTAAGAGCAAAGAACTCTCTTGGGAGGCCTGGCTGCATTACACAATATTCAGCCTTTTTCGTGATATGTCAGCCCCCTATGCATCTAATTAACAATAAAAACTATCCTTTATTGAATACCTACTATGTACTGGGTATTCTACCTACATTACCTCCAATCCTAGACCAACCTTCTAAAGCACGTATAATATGTACCCTCTTTGCCGATGAGGAAGCTGAGGGTCATAGTGGTGGGCATAGTGATGCATCTAAGCCCGTGGGTAGTATATAATGGAATTGGGATTCACCCCCGAGTCTGAGTGGATTCAAAGCCCGTCCTCTTTTTCCCGTGTCTCTGGTCTTTGTGATCAGTTTTAACACACCCATGGGAAATTAAGCCTTAAGTCAGAGCCCACCCCCCAAGTAAAGCTCTGAAGTTTTTCAGCTAAATATTAAGAATGAAGTGTTGCTCTTAGTCCTCACTACTTGAGCACGTGAAATAAGATACTCCTAGGACTCAAGCTACTTCCTGTTTTCAAATTAGGCACAGAGCTATCACATTAACTTTTCTAACCCATCAAATCATTTTAAGGTATGTGTGCATTTTGAAACCATTTCTCACATGTAACTTCAAGTTCTGAAAGTATTATTATCCTTTGTACTGGTTAAAATTTTACACGAGGCTTCTTATGGGTCCAGATGCACATGATTCATAGTGGGTGGTATTTCCGTCCTGAGAACATGGCACTGTCTTGGGAGTCATGTGGAACCTGTATGTCAGGGGAACCTGTGTTTTACGTAATCCTGGGATTTGGACCTTTTTCTACTCTTGGTGTTACAGGGATAGCTGGCAGCTCAGATCTAGATTTAGGTGGAATCAAGTTTTAGCTCTAGTCTGTGTTAAAGTAACTATATGTGCACCCATGCATACTGTCCTCACGTCATTAAGAGAAGAATAGTAAAGGAAAGGAGAGAAAACAAAAAGGAGATTTGAGGTAACTGGCCCTCCTTCAAGCCCTATGTCCTTTAAATTCCCCTCCCTTATAAAAATGCCAGCGATAATAATATATATATCTATTAGGGCAGATAATAGTACTTAACACATATGATGTCTTTTAGGTGTCTATGTGTTAGTATATATTAAGTATTTGCAGCAATGTCTGACTCTCAGGAAGGCTTTCTGGGTATTTGCTATAATTACTATTAATACATTTAAAGGGATGGACACCTAGTAAGTATTTATAAAGGATAGTTTTTCTTCCATTTCTTTAAAAAATTAGAATAAGCATACAGAAATTTTATTTATCTTTGCTACAAAAATTCAGTATAGCTATTAGCTATCAGAGATAGCTCCATCTGTGTTACTGCAAAAGATCGGAAGCCACCCTGGGCATTTGCTTCTCACTTTGGGACACGGCCAATGGTGATGTAATGTACTGTTGATATACTGGTGAGTTGATCTTGCAAGCCACATTTGACACAGGGATCGCTTTCATCTTGTTATATGGTTTCTCTACAAATAATATTTATCCCTCAGGATAAGAAGTCATCCATGTGGAATAAGGAACACTTTCTCTATGTAAGGTGTACACTTACCTGAAATGGAAGGATTGACAAAGGTTTGCTTGATTGAAAGTTCTGCAGTAATTTGAGAGTTGGAAACATTTCTGAGATGGTATTGACATTCTCTCATTTGTTGGTAACCAGGATCTCCTGGTGTTAAAGTTTGGGCCTGTTCTAGGAGGGAGTGATTTAGTCTTGGTTACTCATAGCATCTTTAAA
Source organism: Suricata suricatta (assembly GCF_006229205.1). NCBI lineage: Eukaryota > Metazoa > Chordata > Mammalia > Carnivora > Herpestidae > Suricata > Suricata suricatta. The sequence continues at coordinate 84,930,060 of NC_043706.1, read as the reverse complement.
TTGTGGCTCTATAAGAAACATTAGTTATCCTCTAATTCAGGGATTGGCAAACGATGGCCCGCAGGCCCAAACCAGCCTGCCACCTGTTTTTGAGTGGCCTGTGAGCTAAGGATAGTTTTTATATTTTGGGGGGAGGGGGGAAAAGGCGAAGAAGCACATGTGACAGAAATCATATCTGACCTGCAAAATGCAAAATATTTGCTGTCTGGCCCTTCACAGAAGGTTTGCTGATACCCTATTCTAACCCAATTCTCTCATTAAAAAAAAAAAAGAAAGAAAACTGAAGCCAAAGGAAGTGGGGTTTTACTCAGGGTAACCCAGCTCATTGGAAACAGAGCTGAAACTTGAATTAACTCTCCTGACTTGCAGCCTTGGTCTCAATGAGCAACCCTGATTCCTCAGTTGGTTTATCCTCTCAGTGTCTTTCACCTAACTAATAAGAATAATTTCATTTAAAATGATAACAATAATATTTATATTTATCTATTTATAACGTTTATTAATTTTGAGAGAGGGAGAGAGCATGAGTGGAAGAGAGGCAGGAAGAGAGGGATGTAGAGGATCCCAAGGAGGCTCCAGGCTGTCAGCACAGAACCCAATATGGGGCTCAAACTCACAAACCACAAGGTTATGACCTGAGCTGAAGTCAGAAGCTCAACCAATGGAGCCCCTGCCTCTATAACACTAATATTTTAAACTTATGTGAAATCTTTTACCTAAAGAACTTAAAAGAGTATTTTCAGCTGGATGAGCCAGTTCTGCCAGGTAGAAATTATATCTGGGTGATAAACTGGACCCTTAGGTGGCAAAGTGATTCTCTATTACATATTATCAATATAAATAATGTCTTCAAAAGATAAGAAATAAACCTATTTAACCTGTTTATTAGAAGCAATCAGATTTTTAATAAAAGAATCATGTTTTGTCTTTAGGCTTCCAAGTGAATTATTAACACCCCCAGACCAAGGGATTTAGTACTTCCGTGTTAATCTACAGGTTTGAGTTCTTCTAGATAAAGGGGGAGGTGGTGGTGGTGAGGTGTCAAAACCTGGGTCGTACTCAGACATTCTGGTAAGTGTTCATGACGTTATTATTTTGAATTTAAACATGGGTATCTGGAAATGACTGGAAGCATGGGAAATCAGGAAAGCTGTATGCTCCCAGGTGGATTTTCCAAGCTTGTCAAGTCCACCCCACTCCACCCCCAAAAATTCTCTTTGTGAATTGAATAAATTTGGGGTGCATTTTTTTTCTCAAGATATTTGGGATAAAGCATACTTCAGAAAAGAATGACCAGTATTTAAGTGTTTAATCTCTGTAATTTCAACTTGTTCTTATTCTATACCAAAATATCAAAGATTGATTGAATAGGTAAGTCAATTATTTCTATAAATTTATAAGAGATTTGCTGACTTATTTAGTTCATTACCCATATGTGTTTTTTATACAGTATGTTTACATTGAGTCCATTTTTATTTCTTGTAAAGTCAATTTTGTTTGTTTAAAAAGTAAGTCAGGAACTTTTCTTTAAATCCAAATTCCAAACTAGATTTATAATCAGCAGTTTTATTCCGCATTCATTCTTTGCAAATGATAAAAATAGGAATGTGCGTGTAATTGAATGACAGACATTTGATTATAACTGAGTGGAGATGTCCTTATTGAACAGCAGACAGGTTCTTGGAAGTGTCTTTTAGGTGCTTCTAAGATCACCTAATAGTTGATAAGGTCATCATTAACTACATGGATTATAAAATACTTCTCAAAAAAACTAGAAATGGGCACCTAGGTGGCTCAGATGGTTTAAACATCCTATTCTTGATTTTGTCCCAGGTCATAATCTCATGGTTGGACTTGAGATTGAGGCCCGTGTCAGGCTCTGTGCTGAGCATGGAGTCTTCTTAAGATTCTCTCTCTCTCTCTCTCTCTCTCTCTCTCTCTCTCTCTTTCTCCGACCCTCTCCTGCTTGTGCTCTCTCTCTAAAAAACAAACAAACAAAACTGGAAATATATGCAAATTTGAGTACATAAAACCACTCTTTAGATTTGATACATTTCTCAAAAAAGTGACTTGAATTGACAAATATTCTATAGGTGTTCATATATATATATGGATATGTATTACATATTATTACCTATGGCATAGAAAATATGGTTTTTCTTTTGATTTTAGAAAATCTACAGCTGAATACCCTAAAGCTATATCTTATAGATAACTAATACACATTCTTTTTCCTGATTTCCACAATTTAATCGGGGATTAAAGCGATAGGCATGGCTTTCCAACATACTATTAAAAATTCAGCGGCTTACATTACACCAGACACAATATGCTCCAACCTATACTGAACAAAAATTATAGCTGATATTCTTTAGCCACACATGTTATGCATCTGCAAAAGATGTGATGGGCATAAGAGAAAATGACTACATGTGTCACTTAGCAAATTTTTTGATATATTGCATGTCTTGATCAGACATAGGTTAGAAAAGTATTTGAGCCCAGTGGCTTAGCCACAGACTGTTTATTCCTCACATGATGCTAATCACGGTGATTGTGCCTGTCTCTGTTATGTCTGGCAAAGCAACTTGTAAGAAGTCAGCTCTAGCCAGGACAGCCAGTCAGACACACATGGTTAAAAAAAAGTCCATTTACTAGGATACCCTGTAGTGTCTCCATACAGTCTCTTTATTACCATTCTAAAAATGTTGGAAATAAAAATAAAATCTCAATCACCGGGTATCTTTTGATGTTTGCCAGTTTTAGTTTGATATTTGGAAACACTAAAGCAAATGATTGTTTTTGTATTATTTAAACACAGTTTTTTATTGTTTTTTTTCCCCTTTGATGTCACACTTTTGGCTAATCATATTCCCCAGAGAAATGGAATATTCTCAAGGAGGGCAGTGTCGATGCTCCAAGCAGACCTGGCACAGTAAACACGACTCCCTTGAAACTTCGTTACGCCGGCTTTGCCCAGAGAAGAAGGTACAGATCTTTGGGGCTGCTGTGGGGCTTGGTATGGGAGCAGCTACATGTCTCACTAGTGTTCTTTTCTTGGGTACTTGTTTCAGAATTACCTTTCCATACCTCTCTCTTTTTCTTTTTCTTTTTAATTTTAATGTTTAATTTTTATTTTTGAGAGAGACAGCAGGAGAGGGACAGAGAGAGAGACACACACAAAACCTGAAGCAGACTCCAGGCTCTGAGCTGTCAGCACAGAGCCCGACCTGGGGCTCGGACTCACCAACTACAAGATCATGACCTGAGCCGAAATTGGACACTCAACCTACTCAACCAATCCACCCAGGAGCCCCTCCATAACTCTCTCCTAATAACAGTTTTATTTAAGGTACTGAGGTGGAGGTTTCCTTAGATCTAAGCCCATTGGATACCTGTAAAAGCCAAGGCAAAATACTTCCTTTCTGTGAAACCATACCAATGAACCACTTGTAGGAAAAGCCATGATTCAGCATCCACCACAAAGGCCTAAAATATTCCTTCTGGATGTTGTTGCTTCTTGGAGTTGCACTCTGAAGCTGCTTCAGGGTGGGTGGCACCTTTGCTCAGAACTGAAGCTTGATACTATTTATATAAGAATATGATTTGTAACCCAGTGAGTATTTAAGAAATTAATAACAACCTAATGGAGTCAAAGTTGATCTTCACCCTTCAAGGGTGATTCTCATTTGATGGACAGCACTTGGATGTATGGCCTTAACATTAGAGTTCAACGTGGGCGCTGTGGTGTTGCTTATAGCACTTGCAATTAGCGCATACCATATTATCCCAAATGTTCTAATTAATATTTCTTTAATTCCAGTCATATGATAGTTGTTTGTGGTATCATGAGTGACTAGTGTCTCCTAGTGTCTCCGTACAGTTTATAGTTCCATTTACTATTGCCGTGATGTGACCAGACTGGCGTAGAATAGTTACATTGTTTTCCCATTGATTTTCGATCCAGTATGATACTGTGATTATATATTACTTGGTGTTTCTCTTTATTATCCCCCCAGATATTAACAGTGCTATTTTAAAGCATTTAATTCTATGGTGTGAACCTTAATCCCATTGCAGAGCACTTACCTATGTGTTACCTTGTCACAATTCACTCCCCAGTGTAAGTTGGGGAGGGGGGGAAGAGTAGTTGCTTTTATTTAGGAAAATAACTGCATGCTGAATTCATCATACATTGGAAAAACAGGTCCTCTTTCATTCATTGAGCAGACCATGCATATTTCCATAAGATGTCGTGCCATGTTGGCCAAGGCTCTGTGTGAACAACTATCTATTGTAAAGTGGTAAGGGAATAACTGTGAACTGTTCTAACCAATAAAATTCAGGAGTGGAACATTATAACTCGGTTTGCAATATTTTTCCCAATATTTTCTTAAAGCTTTATGTATGGAAAGTGTCTTTGTTTTCACTCCATTTTGCATTTTGCCAAGAAAAAGTGACAAAACAGTACTTATCATCTTCCTTCAAAACATATGGCATGTGCCCACAGAATATTAAATGATCTTTTACAATGACAACAAATGTTGTGATATTTCATCTGAAACTCCCAGAATGTAAGGTTTCTTGAAGCAAGCAGGAAAAGCAAAAAGATGGTTCAGGGAGATTGGTTTGCTGGTAGAGATGGTGATGCAAACATATGCTACATCAAATCCGAAGGAGTACTGTGTACACATCCATGTATAAATGAGAGTGCTAGAAAACACATGATCTAGGCTTGGGGATCTCAAGTAAGACTCTGCAGCCAGTTCAGTGTCCTCTGGTTTAAAATAGATAAGAGATTGGGTATACATAATTGGATTATGTTTTTTTCTATTACCTCTCACAGAACATTTTTTCCCAATGAGTCCATGTTACTGATAAAAGGGCTTCCCACCTTTTCTCTTTCCCTCACAAGCATCTCTCCAAGAACAGAGGAGTCCTTTATTCGATCCACAAACTTGGGAGAAGACCTGGTAAGTTTGGGCTTAGGCTCTCCTTCCTGTCCTTCTAATTCACCTGTCCCTGCATGCGTATTTCTCTTCTGCTCCTGCCTCTACAAGATACGTATACCTTGTCTGGTTTCCCAGCTGGCTTCTGGAGACAGCTCTACGGCTCCAGTCCCCTCTTTCCCTGCTACTGTGGCTCAGCAGTGTCTTCTGTTTTAGTTCGCCTGGTGAAAATGTCTACACGGAAGACCCAAACTCTTTCTTCAATGGGTGCTACTAAGGGCTAGACTTGGGTAAGATGGGGGGAATGGCATATGCCAGTGGAAGAACATCTGATTTTAGCCATGGGTTAAGCTATATTCTCCCCCTACATTCATTCCTAATGATAAAGCTAACATTTTGATCTCTATCAGTCCATACTCAGGGTCCATCTCTTAGTTGGCTTAGGACTCAGAGGGGAAATGCACATTACTATTTGTCACTCCTCAGTAGCCCAACATTCACCATACGGATAAAATAATGTTACGTGTTATTCATATTCATACTGAGTTCTTCAAGAATCGCTGCTATTAATAACACGTCCTTCAGAGAGAAGTTGGTTTTTTTTTAACAACACAACACTCCTTCCATATTAATATTTATTAAGATAGTAAAGAAATACCAAAGAACATTTTTTTGTTCTAGAAAATTCTGGCCTTAAGTATACTTTAGAATTATAATCTTACCTGCTAATTCCCATTTCCTTATTCTTCCACTAAAATGTATCAATTGTGAGGTTTGTAATGCTTAGGGAAGGATAGGGGCAAGAAAATTTTAGTGTTATATTAATAATAACATTTTCAGTTAATATGTTCATACTAATTTAATTAATTTCTGTGGAAATTACTATCCCACAGAGGATTCAGTCATCTATGGTACAGACATGGCCACTACTTCTGACTGCTTTTGGCCCTTTGGGGTTAGTACTCAGTATTTTCATTGCTAAGCATATTATTTCAAGGGAAAAAGACCTTCTTTTTCTCACCTAATATATATATATATATAAGAGAGAGAGAGAGAAACTACCATGTGCTAGGTATTGTTCTAGGCTCTGGGTTTACAACAGTAGACGGGAAGACCAAAATCTAGGGATTTTCCTTCTCAAGGAAACTCACTTTCTAGTGGTAGGGAAGAGACAGTAGAAAATAAACACAATAAACAAGAATTTATAATATTTGGGTAAGTGGTAGTATTGGAAATAACTACAATAGATTAAGGATGAGTGGGAGGGGCAGTGAAGAGGTGAGAGCTGTAGTTTAGATAGATTAATCAAAGTAGTCTTCACTGAGGAGGTGGTAGTTGAGCAAAGAATTAAAGAAGTGAGGATATAAGCCATGTAGGTAACAGTGAGGAAAGGCATGCTAAGTGGTGAATATGAACATTGCAAAGGCTCTGAGGAGGGGCTGCATGCATAGAGAGATGGAAGGATGAAGACAGGGAAAAGGAAAGAGAGGATGGGAGGGAATGTGACCAGAAAAAGTTTGGGTAGTGAGTCATCCTGCTTTGTGGGTACTGGGAGAATTTTGACTTTTTCTCTGATAGAAACAGAAAGCCACTGGGAGATCTGATAGAGGAGAAACCTATGACTTAAAGTTTAACAGGATCTCTCTGGCTGCTATGTTGAGAATAGGCTTTTAGGGGACAAGAGTGTGAGGAGGGGGACTAGTTAGGAGGTTCTTGTTGCTCCCACGGTGAGAAATAATGATGGTGGGATCAGATGACACCATTAGAGCAGTGGCTGAATTCTTGATACAGTATATTGGAAGCGTTAGCCTAAAGGGTCTACAGATGAATTGGATTTAAAGCATGAGAGAAAGAGGTGAGTCAGGCATGGCTCGAGGGTTTTAGAGAGATTTTCCATTTACTGAGAATGGAAAAGTGGTGGGCAAAACAGATTGGGAAGGAACAATAGCAGGAATTTAGTTTTAGACAGTTTAAATTTGAAATGTTCTTAGAAATATAAGGGAAGATATTGACTACACTATATGATATGTGAGTCTGGAGTTCAAGGAGAGAAGTCTAGGTCAGAGATATAAATATCGAAGTTGTCAACATGGAGATTTTATTTAAGGCCTGACTGTATTCTTTGATAGAGCACTCTCCATGCCCATAAAAATGGGTACTTTCCAAAATTCTGTGAAAGTTGAGCTTTTCTTCTCATCCAAGCTTGAGGTTTCATAAAGGTTAACATTTTGAAAGTGAACCACTGCATGATGAACATTTTCTGCTGAAAAGTGACATTGAAAGAAAAAAATTGCCCTTTGATGGCATACGCACCTCGCCACCACAATTACAGTGAAAAGGATTCAGAGAATCCAGTTAATTTAGAGAATTCAGAGTCAAACAGGCACCAGTTTCTATCCCCGGAAGTTCTCTTCAATCCTTTACAACTCTTTCATACTTCTATGTCTTTGTTGCTTGTGACCGTGCGCTAGACTGGCGTGCAGCCAAGATCAAAGTTCTCACAAATGCAGTGGTCAGAGGAAAAAGGACTCTTCTGATTAATAGTCAGAACTACTCAGGTTTTATAATGCATTTATTTATTGTCCACAGGCAGCTCTGAGATGCTATACTACAGGCCTGAAAGAGTTAGTTCATTTCTCTAAAGAACCTAATGCAATCCTAAAGAATTTCCACATTGGGAGACTCAGGCTCAAAATAACAATCTACACAAGACTTTCTGAGTCAGAAAACTATTTAAAGAAGAGAGTGCTAAACAGTAATTCCAATAAATACTGGTAACTCTTTTGCATTTGAGCATACCACAATAGAAAGAGTGAAATAACTATCTTTAGAGCCCACAGTGAGATGGGTGCAGAGAAGGGCAAAGCCGCCATTTCTGCCTTTCAGCTCTGTGGTCAGACCCTCAGTGACAAGCCTGGGATGTCGACAACTGAATGACACTGGTTCTAACACTGTCAAGCTGACTTCCTCTGTGATTTACCTTGTTGGCACAGAGTCATGTCATATTATTACTCCTGAGAGAGTGGCCACCATCGGGAGCCTTAGAAACACTGCTTGAATTTTCAGTGTCCATCAAAAGAGAATGCCAATTTTTTAAAATGCAGAGAACAAGATTTTGCCAAGCTTCAACTTAACATAATTTTTCTTGGAGAAATTGTCCTTAAAACAGTCATGAAAATATTTCCTGTTACAGGGACTGCCCTCTCTCTCAGAGATTTGAAAATGCCAAACAGAAAGATGAATATAAAAATTTGAGCTACAGCACCTGGGCTGGGTCAAAGGTCAAAGGCCGATGGCTTGAAAGGTGATGAACAGTACTGCTCAGTGTGAAAGGTGAAAAGAGAAACTTGGTTCATGCTTTTGGGGATGTCCTGATTTTCTTCCCTTTATACTGCAAACTGTAATCAGGCTTTCTTCCCTTGTTCTGTTGAGTACCTCCTCCAGAGGGTGGTTTGGTCCTAGCTTGGTGGGAGAACTGAGGTCTTGGGAGATGAAACCAAGAGAGCACTGGGCATAAATCCTGGCAACAGATTGCCCCTTCCCACTCAGTTTTTAGCCATGCACATGTGTACTATTTGAGTGCATATCACTGGTGAGCTGGGGATCTGTTCCTTCAGAGAGCACAATCTGGGAACAACTCTTCTCATTTACATAGAGTAGAGTAGAGGGAATACTAATTAAATCTGTATATCTGCTGCATATCGCTCTATCTTAACACTGTACGCTTTCACCAGATAAGGAGGTGGAGCGAGGACTGGAGGGTGCTGAGTCAAGAGACTTTCTGAGGTCCCTTCCTTCCAGCTGATACAACTGGGTTGTCAGGGGACTGAGGCAATGATTTGGGATGACTCACTTTATCATTATTTAAAATGGCTTAGTCTGGAGGTGGGCACTTTTGTATTTTGGGTCCCATGTTAAAGTTAAGGAAACGTTCTAACGTCCATGGAATTATGTTCTCCAAACCAACATCCTGCTGAGGAGTTGAACAAGAACAGAAGACACCAGCTTTACAGTCCCATTTCTTTACAACCATACCATCGCCTGGTTGCATTTGATTAAATTTGCCTTATGGGCCACGCAGGTGCCCCTCAGGTTCTCTGGGGTAACGTTAGAAATAGAACAGCCTGTGGAAACTGTCGCCAAGTGAATAAAGGCTTGATTTGATATCCAAAAAGCACTCATTTGCTCTCTCCAGACCTCACATAAGTTTGTTAAATTGGGAAAGCTCAGCAGGTGGTGTGTCTGAAATCTTTTTTTTTTTTTCCCTTTTCTTTTTCTTTTGCACTTGATTCTGGCTGCTCTTTGCCAAGACGTGATGCTTTGAAACTGACACAAAGGCAACCGTGAGGCTGCTCGGTCAAATCTCCGGTCTCCAAAGAGGGGGCTGCTTCTCTTGGAGAGTGAAATACTAGCCCATGGGAAGGAGTAATTACTTTCTAAGTAGTCCGGCTAGGTCTCTGTGGAGGAGATTTTAGTTAAATGGCCCTGAGCTATAAACCTGCAGCTACTGAAGAACTCTTACTTGTAGTACAGATGGGATCCTCCCTGAAGGAAAACCTGAAGTAGTCTTCTAATTAAAGATTGAATACCTGTTATTTGCACTCACAGCTCTGTAGAAAGAGAAAAAGCACTAGCCTTCCCACAGTGAGCTTTCCCTCACATTGCTGTCTGCATCTTCTTCCTTCCATGGAACCCTGCCTGACATCACCTTCGTGGCAAAATCACTGGGATCAGCCAGCTGACAGTTCTGTCTCACAACTAGCTTTTGGCTGGCTGGGGGCTCCTACAGTCTTAGTTTGGGCTATGAATGCTTATGGCTTTTCCCACTTTCCAGGTGGGGCCTTTGCTTTCTGCTCACTCTCTTCAGCTCTATTCATCTGCTTCCTCTTCCCCAGGGTGTCCCCAGTCTAAGCCATGTATGGCTCTTAGCAGTTCATAACCTGCCTCCATGCGTTGGTTCATGTTTCATCTAACGTTCAAATGAACATTAAAACCATCTCTTTTCAAGGAACCCTCAAGAATATAGTGAATGCTTTTCTGACTTATTTAATTCTGTCTCACAAGCGCAGTCTTCATATCTGAAATCTGGTTTTGCAGCCAAGAACTGTCTGTCTCCCGTTCTCTACAGGAGTCTCCGAGGGCCCCATCAGTGCACGTCTTCCACCAATGCTCTGAAGACGCTGGGCGGGGCTTGACTCTGGTGACTTTACCTCTTGTTTTTCTCTCTAGGATGCTTCATAGTGCCTGGCAATACCGTTTCCTTGACTAGATGAAAAGGAAACATATCCTTTTTGGTGCCTTAGGCATTCGATCCGAGGATCTAGGCAGAGGCTGGCTTTAGGGGAGGAGATGGGACTGAGACAGGGGCTCTTCCACGAGACTACCTCTAACTGAGCACTGGCAGGTGAGAGAAGTGGCAGGCAATCTTGGTTTACTCTTTCCCTAGTCCTTTCTTGTCCAAGTCTGTTCTGTCACCAAACACACTGCCGGGATTGTCGGTGGAGCTGGAGCCAGGAATTAGAAAGGAAGAGGGAAGAAGGCAGGGAAATCTGGAGAGGAGACAAGAGGGGATGAGGATTTTCCGAGGCAGCCAGTCAGGGTGCATGGAAGGTGGATTTGTGTCAATGGGGAGCTACTTGCTAGTAGAGTGCTCAGGGACGGGAGGCCCTAATTTCACCCGAAGCAAGCCTGCAAGCCACCACAGTCCGTTGCTGGGGGGCCTCCCCTCCTTCCTCACAAAGCTCTTCTCTGTGTGAGATTATCCCCACCTTTCTGGTCCTGTGTTCCCTTCAAACAAAGACCATAATTACACTAAGCTAGGATAGATCTGGGATATACACAACCTTTGACAACTGTCTCTTTTGGGGAAATTTCAGTATTCTCCAAGTATTAGCCTTCTTAGGCTTTCTGAGCCTGGGAACTTTCCTAATCCAGTGCCTGCCAATGGGTGGTCCTTAATAGCCCCTCCCATTTGGTCTCTCTGGATTTCATGAGTAAATCTCATGGGTGGGGCTAGAAGAAAGGATAAGGCATTTTGACTATTACCTCCTCTCGCTTGAACTTTTCATAGGAAAGAAAAAGAACTCATTGATTACTAAACCTTGAAGTCATTTGGTCCTTTGTTTTTTAAATTCATTTAGTGGAAGTATTTATTTAAAAAAAGAAAGAAAAAACAACCAACCACATGAATCGGCCCTGCAAGTACTCACTTCATGTTTATAATTGTTAAATTAAAAAAAAATTGAATGAACCTTTCAAAGTGAATAATTTTTTATTTGAATTCTACATCCTTATGTATTATGTAACAATTAGTAATGATGTGATGGATAATTTTCTTTGGAACAGTTCCTGATTCCATTACTCAACTACTCGATCGACCAGTAATTATGAATCATATCTTTAATTAGCTGCTGTTCTTCAGAAACATATGAAAGCCAAGGGCATAAAGTAATTGGCATAAAAGTTTTCCTAATTAATTTATCTGTCCGTGTAAGTAACCAGGGCTAGAGTCTGGGGATCATTTATAACTCCGGGAAGGCCAGCCCTAAAACTCACTGTCGAAGGAGATTTATATTTGTGAATTATAAAAAGACAACAAGCCACAAAATTGCATTATCCCCCGACTCTAACAATACAGCCCATAATGTGCTGTTCAGAGATGAGCAAAAAGTTCCTATTGATCCAATTCATTTTCATCATATCCTCCAGTGAATCTTTCAAATCTCTCTTGCCTTTTCCTCATTCAACATTGTAACAGTAATCAAGCACATTAAGCAATTCATTAAACAACAGCCCCGCTGACCACAGGGAGTTCTGCAGCTAACATTCATTAGGCAGCCAATAACTTTATTTAAGTAGCAAAGGGCTTGGGAGTAAAAACCAGCTCCTTTGTTTCTCTATTCAGAAATGCACATTTCAGCAATGAACAAGGCCCATGCCCTCTGCCCACAAGGTGCTTTCAAATGAGGCGCTGTCTCTGCATAAAGCGAAATTAGGGTAGGGTTGAGGTGTCCTGATTACATTCTCTGCTTGCCAAAAAGGCAGTCCAAGACTTAGCTCACTGAAGAGCGTGGCCATGGAAGATTTATGTCTGGTCTGGAAACAAAATGTTCAAATACTGATATTTGGGTGCCAGATTTTCCGATCTGACTTTAAAAATGCTAAATGACAGTTGTGTGGCTTCAGGAACCCTGGCGGCTTTGTGTGGTAATAAAAGTGATGGATACATTTTCTCTCTTGACAACAGAAAGTGAACTGAAATAACAAAAGCAAGTAGCACAAATTGTTTCTTCAAAACGTAATTAGAGGCATCCTAGAAAGGTCCTACACATCCTTCTGAGGTTTGGGGGGAGTCCTGGGGAGACAGCACAGGAGGAGGTAACTGGAATTGCAGAACCAAGACTGTACTTTTCAGAGAAGGAGCATCTTTCCAGGTGCCCCTTGGGATTTGGGTTTCTTGCACTGCTGCCCTTGAGCACTTTACATTATCTGGTGAACTCTTTCTTTATGGAACAACTTGAGGATGTTGTTGTATAGGTTAAGTCACCACGAATAACTCCATGTATGGTTAGAAGAAAGTATTTTCAGAAAGGATTAATATTGCTTTTTCCTTGAGGGGACCAAAGGAAATCCCTTTTCACAAGTTATTATTATTTTATTGCCTGAAGAGTTTCTGGGGGAAGGACGTAAGAGAGAGTTGCATTTCTAAGACTTTCCTCCTACCTCGAAATACTGGGGTATGTGTCAGGATTAACCTTCATTTGATGTGTTTTCTTCTTAATTCATGAAATGTGTTTTTCTTCTAAATCTTTAGTCTCATGGGTAAGGTGTTGGCATCTCTCTCTCTAGCCTGTATCTATTGATTAGGCTACTGACACTGTGCATCAGTAAATAAAATAAAATCGTCCTGGTTTTTGACTCTACTCTGCAGTACAGCTAATAAAAGCAGGCTGCATAGCAGGCTTGATATATGAGTCCTTCTCTGTGACTGCCATAGTGGAGCTCTGGGTTGAGAATGGGGCTCATTTCAGTGCCCAGGTCATTTCTAAGATCATTCTCTGAGCTTCTGACAAAGGGAATTATCTGTGAGGCAGGAAGCAGAGCAAGACCCTGGGTTAGAGCAAAGGGGAGACCAAACTCGAAGCTGGGCAAGAATAAACCACCACAGGGATGCTTCCAGTGAACAGTGAGGTCCTAAACTTACCACCTTTGCAGAAAGTGTTTTAAAAGAAATTTAAGAAATGCATGTTTTACTTCCTCATGGATTTACTACGAAGTCAATTTTGTATCCTGAAAACATTAACTTCCAATATGTTTTGAAATCCTATAATCCAGCATTTTGGTCATAACGATCGTATATAGAATTTGAAGTTTCAAAACGGAACAAATTGTTGTGTCTCCTTACTTGTACCACCAGGGCTGCCCCACTCAGGCTGTAGGTGAGAGCAAAAGGGGGAAGAAAAAGTAATTGTAGTGCATCAAAGACAGTATTGCTGAGGACATAGAAATCAGAGGGAAATGTGGCTCTGCCCTGCGATTTAAATCCCCTTTAACCATGATTGTTGCGGTTGAATTCATCTTTAATGCCAATATGCTGAAAAGAGTCATATCCTCTCTCTGGGTGATTCCATGTGTTATGTTACTTTCTTGTCCTAATGTGTAGAAAGATTGCAGATAACCATTCCGGAGTCCTACTTAATAAAAATGGATAGGGATAGTCAAAGTTCTTTGAAAGAATTACTTCTACAAAATGAATCTTAGGTAACATTTGGCCTTCATACTACTTAATAATAAGAAAGTCTAACATTGTTTGAATGTGTAATAAGCACTCATTGTAAGTTCCAGGCACTGTGATAACAGCTTTGCATGCAGTATTTCATTTAATCCTCTCAATAACATAATAAAGCAAATATTACAGTATTTCCTATTTTATTTATTTATTAGCATTTATTTATTTTTTGAGAGAGACCCAGCATGAGTGAGGGATGGGCAGAGAGAGACAGACAGACAGACAGCATCCAAAGCAGGCTCCGGGCTCTGAGCTGTCAGCACAGAGCCTGATGTGGGGCTCAAACACACAAACCTTGAGATCATGACCTGAGCTGAAGCCGGCTCAACTGACTGAGCCATCCAGGCACCCCTATTTTTCCTATTTTAAAATTGCTGAATTTGGGGATTAGAGAATTTGTATGATTCACCCAAGATCCAGCAGGGGCTGGGAGGGCTAATTGTGCTTATCTTTCCTCAGCTCCCATGTTCAATGACTTCATGGTGCTCGCTTGAAATTGAACAAGGTGGGATCATTTACTCCAAGGAAATGGGAAAATACTACAAATCAAGGTCCCTCACACCCCAAAACCATTTATAAGCAAACCACTTCCAAGATCATGCAGATGGCAAACAATAGGGCCAGAACTGGGAAGGAAGTTTGCCGGACTTTAGAGCCCATAATTTTTAGTGGCTTATTAAACCATGTCATTAAATTATCAGTCAGTTTACAACATTTACTGAGCATGTTTTCCCCCTACAAATGTTGTATTTGATGCTTTAAAGCTAGTATTGATTGATTTTTCCTAAGTTGGGGAGACCGAACTCCAAACTGGGAGCACATTTAAGGACATTCAGCTGGCCTCATGCCCACACATTCTGGCCAGATCAACTGGGAGGGGGGACTGTATTCAGTTGTCCTCATTCCTCAGTTACAGGTTCACAGTGGCATAGATGAGGTGGTTATTTTTCCAGAACTCCCTACATGTATGTTGACAGGGTAGGAAAATTATAGAGGACAGGGTTGTTAGATACACTGCAGTGGGAAATAATAAGATCAAAATACGGGTCCAGACATGGAGTGGGTATCGCTTATGTGAAAGGATCAACACTAGTCACTACAGGGGGTATGAAAAGGATAGGAAGAAATGGTTGAACTTTTATTTTGTAGATGTGTTGTAGGTACTATAGTATGTTTAAAAGATCCCTTTTCTTTTGGAAGTGTTGGTACTGAAATATTTTCAGATAAACAGATATGTTGCCTGCAATTTGTTTCAAACTAATCAGAGGGAGACGGAAGTTGGGGATGTAGGTAAAAGTATAGATGAGGCAAGATTAGCCATAAATCAGTAATTTCTAAATCTGGGTAATGGGTACTCATTAGTAAAATGGGTTCATTTTACTAATCTGTCTTTTTGTGTTGTTTGAAATGTTCTCTAATAAAAAGTAAAACAAAAAAAACAAATTACCAGACCATAAACATGCAATTTAGTGCTGTAAGACCAAAGAACAAAACCTATGCCAAACTTATGCTGATGCACATGGAAGTTTATGGATATTAAAATAGGGAAACAGAGTCTTAAGAGGAAATTAAATATGCAATGGGTAATCTTGACAGACCCTATGTGATAGCTAAAAAGACTGACTCAAACAGTAATGAGGGCCAACACGGGCAACTGTTATATACTTGCTAAATAGTTATTTATGTCCAATGGATGAACTTCAAATATCAAGTGTTTTAACTGACATCCCTTTTTTGCTTTAAGTAATCAGTTAGGACTATTACAATTGTTCTTCTTTCATTACGTTATTTTTCAAGTTCAGCTTCCTCACACAAAAAAAGGGAAGACAGTGACTTAGACATTTGAATATAATTGTTGGGGAGTACATTTTTCCCTTTACTTTTCTAGATTCTTTGGTTGGTAAATTGCTATAAAACAGATTAACAGGAGAAAAACAAATTTAATTATGTATGTGCAGGAGCCCCATTAGGATATGAGACTCAAGGACAAATCAGGCAATTGAGTCTGATGTGTCATCCTGAGCTACGGAGTGGGAGAGGGGCCGGGGCTTCAAAAGAGAGGAGGGTAATTCACAGGACATTAAGAAAAACAGATGTTTGGCAATTTGATGTTTGCTCTGCCATACAGATATGCCATTCAGATAAAGAGTTTTCTCTATTAATAGCTCTCTTCTGGGCCACACCCACTATCTAAATTCTTTTAGGTAGTTCAGAGAGGAAAAAGTTTTTCTTGTGTCTTCTGGGTCTTGATTGCTTTCAATTCAAAATAATCTACATGCCAAAGTGGCATATTTTGAAGTCACATAATCTGGCTTCCCCACTTCTTCTAAACACTGAGTGCTTATACAGCATTTTCTGTAGCTTTCTAATAAAGCCCACTGCATTAAAATAGAATGGGCTAGGGGCACCTGAGTGGCTCAGTCAGTTGAGCTTCTGACTTTGGGTCAGGTCATGGTCTCATATTCATGGGTTTGAGCCCCGCATTGGGCTCTCTGCTGACAGCTCATAGCCTGGAGCCTGCTTCGGATTCTGTGTCTCCCTCTCCTGCTTGTGCTCTGTCTCTCTAAAAATAAAATTTAAAACGTTAAAAAAAATTAAATGGGATTAGCCATTCTTTATTATCCAAATACACATGTTTGAAACTGGTGAAATTTCAACAGCATTTACCAGTCACTACATTTAAAAATAAAACTTCAGTGTCAACTTTTTAAGGTAAACTCTTAGATAAGTTTGAAATCTTTCTCCCTAATCATTACCTTTTTCATTATTGATGAATCTTTACTCTCCTCTTACATGCAGTCCTTGGTAGAATTTTCTTTTTAAACTCACCAATCTCATCTGAACTTGGAGATACAATGTTTCTCAGACCTTGACAGCACTGTATTTGAGGTGAGCTAAGGGTTAAGGGCCCGATCACTTTTCTCTCAGCATTGGCGCTGACTTGCTTGGTTTCAACCACATACAATTACCTGCACTTAGATTGCTAAACCTAATTTTAAAAAGGTCTTGATTTTCAGGTCTCCACCACCAATCAGCTTAAAGAGGTTTGTGTTGCTTCTCCAGCTCCTTTTCTTTGCTTTTCTCCATAAGGCAGACAATATTCTTCTGCTTGGGGGTATGGGACTGGCGATGATGTTGCCACAATTTGAAAGAAATATTTTCCTACTTCTTCTCCTTCTTAAATGCATTCAGTCCAACTTCTCTCCCTCATAAACTGTCAGAGAAAGGGAAAAGTCATTTATCTTAGATATGCAAACATTATTGCTTTTCTTTAAGAGTCACCACTTATGTGGTGCTTTCCTTGGATCCGGTACTCTCCTGGATGTTTTATTCTCTTCCCCCAAATTTGTATTTAAATTCTAGTTACTTAACATACAGTGAAATATTGGTTTCAGGAGAATTCAGTGATTCATCAATTGCATACAATACCCAGTGCTCATTGCAAGTGTCCTCCTCAGTCCTCATCATCCATCTAGCCCATCCCCCACCTCCCTCCCTCCATCAACCCTCAGTCTATTCTCTATCGTTAAGAGTCTCTCATGGTTGGTTTCCCTCTACCTGCCCCCATATGTTCATCTGTTTTGTTTCTTAAAATCCACATATGAGCGAAATCATGTGATATTTGTTTTTTTCTGACTGACTTATTTTGCTTAGCTCCATCTCATTTGTTGCAAGTGGAAAGATTTCATTCTTTTTAATGACTGAATAATATTCTGTTATATACATTACATATATATACCACATCTTTATCCTTTCATTAGTCGGTAGACATTTGGGCTCTCTCCATATTTTGGCTATTGTTGATAATACCACTATAAACATATATATATATGTATATATATATATCAGTTTGTATATATATATCAGTTTGTATATATATATACACACATATATATATATATATCAGTTAGCATTCTGCTGGATGTTTTAAATACATTAATGTTTAGTACTGGGCTATTATGTCTCTTCAAAATATAAGGGACTAGGGATTAGGGAGAATAACTTTTCCAACCAAGAGTACAAAGTAGTAAATGTTGGAGGCAGAATTCAAACTCAGTGTCCGCTGACTAGACTGAGCTCATTCCTGTTGTCACACCCATTATCTAATTACATGTTTTCAGTTGGTTCTTTTTAGCAACAGTTCTCATTCTGTCCTTTCTCAGTCAGTATGAATTATATCCAAATAGCCAAGTTTATCTAACATGAATCAGAAAAACACTGCTTTCTTCACAGGCAGGGATCATTATTTTATACTAGTCTTCAAAGAGCAATTTACCCTCACTATAGTGCTCAGTTAATTATCAGCATGGTAGTTTAATATTCGTGAGCAGTTGTGTTTCAACCTAAGTAATAAAACAAGAACTTAGAGCACCATTTCTATCTTCAAGATGTTTACAGGAGCATGGACAATTTACCACCTACTTCTCCCTGCCAATGTTAGGTCCAGGAGATTGATTCTCCTTTTTAATTTCTGTTTTGTATTTTTAAAAAGCACTTTAAGAGAAAACCGATGTCACTAGACAACAGGAATTGTTAGGTGAACAAACGAAACAAACAAAAACTCTCATTTTCCGTACCTGGATGGTGAGATTGTCTGCATGAAGAATAATAATGGGAGGAGCAATGTGAGTGTGAACAGAAATGAAGAGAATGGATATATTTTTATGAGGCTGTGGCCAAGAGCCTAGGGAGAGCAATCTAACTGGTATAATAGTTTTGGAAATGAAACTGAGCAAGTTGGATGGCTTTGAAGTAGAATTAAGTAGTCAAAAAAAATTTAAACCAGGAACTTGTCAAAGAGTGAATTCTTATGGTAATTTCAGACTGTTCTTGGGTAAAACAATAAAAGTGGGAGAAGTTGTGAAGAATAAGGATAGAGTAATAGAAATCCATCTATGGGAAACCTTCATTTGGAAGTAGGTTTTAGTAGACAGTGTAACTTTCAGAGATACTTGTAGAAGAATTTGGGGAGCACATGGCTATTGGTGAAAGAGAGACATATATATGCCATCACTGGGTATGAATGATAGCGATGACTTTAAGACTAAGTGGAAAGGCACACCGGAGGAGTATTACGAGAAATACTGGCATTCAGCGCATGTGCTCCTAAGCTGGACAGGACAAGACTTTGAGCCTTCGTACGACAGACATGAGAAGACGAAAGTATGGAACATCTGGGCAAAGGTGAGTCCTGAAAGGTAAATCTAGAAGATAGGTATGCAAGTGATCAAAAATAAAGCCTCTCAGACTACATTACAGCTCGCTTCAAGTTAAGATGGACTTTCCGTCTATAATGCCTCACAAGTGGCTGATATGCCAACATTTTTGTTGCATCCTAGACAACATAAAATGCTCTATGTTCCTTCTTTCAATGAGGTTTGGGATTAAAGACCAATCAAACTGTCCAAGTAGAACAACTATGGTGATTTTTTATTAGTGATAGTGAAAAAATATGATAAAAAACATCTGGAATAAAACATGTTCTACTGATTAGATATATTCCCCTGGCTGCCATATGCACAGAAAGACATGAATTACATGTGTATATAAAGCTGTGAATATATCTTGGCATATCTCCTGGAAGAGATGCCAAGTTTTATGTATCTATCTATACATACAAACATATAGATACACATATACACATACTGCATACAGAGTTGTGTTATATGGCACGGAGACGTTTGTTTAGTCCATTAGACACTAACAAGCTATTGAATAAGTAAAATCAGAAGACAGTGCCAATTGAACCTTCTGTGTCTGCCATACTGGATGTGCAAACCTGCCTCAAGGCAGGAAGATAGACTTCTGCTTAGTACCAAGCTGTGTACCCTGTGACACTCTATAAACATTTGTTGACTGACTGACAGTCTAGATGACTTCTCACTGTTCCTTTCAGCCCATCTGATATAAGGCCAAGGTGGATTTTAATGTTAGAGAATGCCCAGGTAGAGAGGAGAGAAAGGCTAATATATTTATGTTGGTGACTGAAGATATTAAGGGGCAAGGGTGTAATCTACATATCCTCTCCCTCAAAGAGCTGATACTCAATGAGGTAAGACCCAGGCCCCTTTAGGTTTAATTACTGGAAACACCTGAAAGACTTTGTTATAAAATGATGGGTCCTGTAAGTCAGACTTGTGGCTGAGGAATTGAGAATGGTAATGGCATGTTTAAGTACACAAATCCTGTTTATCTAATGTTCCTAAGAGCCAGTTGGAGGCAAAGGCAAACAGTACTCAAAATAATCAAGAAAAGATAGGGATTCAGCTTTACATGTTCTTTCAAAATGAAAAAAGACTTCTCATTGAGAACCAAGAGAATATTTTTTTTTCCTTCTCTTTCATTTTTGAAGCACTTTATTGATTCTCAGGGTATTCAGGGATGTCTAATATTTTCCACATCCAGTCTTTTTATTTCCTTCACTACCATATTTTCCCATTTTTAATTAGTCCATTGATTTTTAAGAGCTGCAAATGCCTTATAGGAAAACTTTGACTAGCATCCTCCTTAGAAGTAATTCTTTTTTGTGTCATTTATGATCTACATTTCCAATATATTTTACTTCTAAAATAATTTACATAAGGTACTACTAAAAACAATGGCATCTGGATTTCTGACTACTTGCCTCATCTTTGATGATGGTTACTCCAACCAATGTTGTATGTTTCTCTTCCAGACATCTTAAGTAAATGTTGCTTTTGAGGAAACATTTATCCGTAAATATTATTGGGGCATCAGTAAAGACTTTCTGTTTATCAGTTTAACTGATCTTAATCCATACTGCCCACTCTTAGGATATCATCACATAATTACAGATATTCCAAGAATAATCATGAATTGATAAAACTTTAGTAACTATGTTTCTGGATATGTGTTTTCAGTTTTATTTTTTAAAGTAGGAATCTGTGCATACAGATACCTAACATATTTGTAATGTTCATGACACATACGATGACATACACACACATACATAATAATTCTGAAATTGATATCACATATAAAAACTAATTTAAAATACTGAAACAATCATATTTAGTATGAGATTGAATAGCAAAACCCAATAAAATATTATAAAAAGTTTCTTTTCAGATGCTTTAAAAAACTTTGGTATGTCTTATATTTTATATTCTTCAGATACACTGTTAGGTTTTTCTGGTTACTCCTCTGTCCTAAACATCAATGGACTCTTGGCCCTTTAAGAAAGACCAAAATTTAAGAGTCTGAAGTGAAGTTTATATAGAGATTTCTACTCAATAAGTGTGTTGCTGGTCAGGGTCCTTAAGTTTTACTCCATTAACTATGTAAAATTTAAATAGTTTCTTAGTGCTTATCTGCCTATAAATGTGAAGACTGATTTATTAGCATGAATGCGTGGCTTATAAAGTGGTTAGAGTTCTCTGAAAGACATAGTAAAAATGATAAATCTGGATTTATTTTGACCAAAATCTCCTGATGTCGCTATCATTACTCACTTTATTAGAGAGAAAAAGTGAGGCCCGGAAGTGGAGGGAGACAGATAATGTGTTCTCCGAGCTGGAAGTTACATTGATGTTCACAGAATCCAATCATGTGAGCAAGAGAGTGACCTGGGGTCTAGCTTTTCAACTTGACAGGGACTCCATTCTAAAAATCAGGACATATATGTATTTTAATTGTTTAAAACTAAGATGGGGGAGGGGTGCCTGAGTAACTCAGTTGGTTGAATGATTGACTCAATTTCAGCTGAGGTCATGATCCTACAGTCATGGAATTGAGTCCCACATCGGGCTCTGCGCTGAGTGTGGAGTCCGCTTGTGATTTTTCTCTCCCTCCTTCCCTCTCTCTCTCTCTCTCTCTCTCTCTCTCTCTCCCTCTTCCCCTTTCCTCCACTCTCATGTGTGCTCTCTCTAAAACACCACCAACAACAAAAACTCAAAAAACCCAAAAAACAAATACAAAAACAAAGTTGGGGGAAGCAACCACCTGCAGAAATTTTCTAATGTTCATCTGAATGCAAAACTGCTTTATAATTGAACGTTTTCATTTTATTTCAAAATCATGAAAGTTTAGCCCTCTTGGTTACCTGATTTTAGAAGTCTGAAGTTGAATTCTACTGTCCTATGCTGAGGGTGAAATTAGCTTGGGCCTTGGGAGTTTTCATTTATCAGGAATTTGTTTAAAGCATGAAAGGCAAGAAAGCCTGATAATTGGCCCACATAGAATTTATCATGTCTTTATAGGAAATGTTTAGGAAGAGATATTTTATACGTGTTCAGGGAACATTCTGTGTATTTTTGAGTTATGCTTGTCTGAAACGTATATAAAGGGATTTTGATGGTGGCTATAAAATTAGTTGGACAATCTGGTCACAGCTGTATAGACCAAAAAACCTCAACAATTGAATTTCAGCCCTTTAAAAATGATAGTTTAAGCTCTCAGGTAAGTAGTAATCTTTTTACATATTGATCAGTAAAAAAAAGAAAATAATGGTTTATAAATAATATCAGAGGAAAAAAATCATAAAAAATGCTTGTGTATTGAGTTATAATTCAGTTAACTTCTCTGGATTTAAAACCTTGTTCCGCGTTTTTCTGCTAGTGTGGTAGAATCCTAGGGAACGCATGTTTCTGTATTGATACAAGGTTATTGTGGCTTCCAGCCAGTTCTAGGTAAACCCTCATTTCTTTTTTCCCAAACTTTATACATACTCTAGTTCCTACATCAAAGCACGATTGACTGAAACTATATAAAATCTTTGGCCTTCAACCAGAGAAGGCCTAAATGCTGGAAAGTAAGTATAAATTAAAGTGACAGGGTCTCAGCAGTGGAAATTAGTGCAACTCTTCTAATTGCATGTCTAGCCTGAATGATGGGATACTTAATTCTTACACATCCCAGACAATTGCTTTATACTAACATGAGCTCTGGGAAAAAGGCAGATTCCACAGACATATGGAGCAGTAGACGGAGTGGAAAAATAAATCAGAGACCCTAGCCACTCTGGGAAAAAAAAATGTTTTATCTACATTGTTAATAAAGGAATTGCCACAGTTTAAGCCGTGTGGATATCAGGGTCCTCTTGGTCTGTTCTTTCCATAAAAACTGAACATTAAATAGCCCAGTGGCAGCGCTCCAACCCGCCTGTGTTAACTCTTGTGCGGCAAAACAACAACAAAACCCAGTGGGTAAAGCTGTCGTTCCCCTTAGTCCAAAGCAAGGACACACGCCTAAATATGAATCCCAAGGGACAAATGGATCAGGAACAACAGCATCCTCTTCTCCCACTACTATAAGGACTGCTAATAAAAGCCTTCAAAACTAGCATGGGTTCTTATATCTATTTAACCTTTCGCCCCAAGAAGCAAAGAGCATCTGGTTAAGTGGAGAGTAAAAGCGCAGCAACTTTTCATTATCAGAGCTCACGGGCAGAGTGTGGGAAGCCGGAGCTGCCAAGCCTGGGTTAAATGCTTGTTGCCTTCACTGCCTGAGGCCATCTAGCGTGTTTAGAAATGATTAAGTACTGCAGCCTAGAAAGGACCTGTCCTGAGCGTTCATCTCTGACTTCCAGCAGAAAGGAGAGCCTGGCAATGACAGAGGCAGATGGATGAGTCTCATTAGTATGGCGAGGCAGCGAACCAGACTGCCTTCACAGAGCTGTCCAAAAAGAGGGAGCAAATTAAAATAGGATCTGGGAAAACCAATGAGCAAGGGTTTTAACTCTCTGCTACCTGGTTTCTTCAGCTGGGAGGTTATATAGCTGGCTCGGCTTCCTCTGAAATGCTGCTGCAACCATGAAATGAGAGAATGGCTTTGCAGACTCCCACAGTTCCGGTCGGCCGTCTTTTTGCATCCTTTAGAAAATGACTCTTGAATTTCCTACAGTAGAATAACACAGCTGATTTTATTCTTAAGCATGTGTTACTGCCACAGAGCAGAGCAGGGTGGAAGAGGGAGTGGCTTCTGCCTACAGAGAAGGTAGGAGGCCTGCAATTGTACAGTGCACTCAGCCAGTGTGGAGGCACTAAGCAAGGATGGAACATGGGTTCCGGGGCCAGGGTCCCTGGGCGACAGTGAAAGCCCCTGCTGGAGAAGTGGCAGCTCTCTCCCCGTGCATTACCTTCCCAAATGAAGGAACAGTTATGTTGCAAGCTGCCTGATCTGGCCATTTCAGAGACAAAAAGTTAGCAAACAGACCTGAGAGAGCCCTCCCAGAGAGGGTGAGCCTTATAAGACGCTGGGATACTCTCTTTGTGTGGTTTTTGCACCAGGGTGGTTTAGGGGACCCACAGCCAAATTAAACCTCCTGTACGTTTTCTGAGGGCCACTGAACAAGAAGCAATAGATGAACAACAGGCTTGTGATGAAAGTCTCTAGCCTCCCCCTCTTTTGTTCAGCTGCATGTTTACAGCTTGAGTTTGGGATGAGGACATATGACATACTAGTACTATGCGGCACCCTTTGAGGTTTTGGGAAAAGTTGGTAGATATGATTTAATTGTTCAATCATTTATTCAGCAAACATTTACTCTGTCCTTGGGTTGATAGGAGGCCAAGGTACCAACTGATGAGTAAAATAGAATGTATTCCCTGGCTTCCTTCAAAAATCCCAATCTAGTGGAAGTCAGAGAAACAGAATAAACGTGTGAGAGCGGGGTCTCTGGAAGAGGCTGGGATTGTCCCAGCAGCTGAGTAGAAGGTAATCGCTAATGGGTAGAATCTGCCCTTGAGGAGTTTATGGCTCAGGGTAGGAGCTGGACATGTGAACAATCAATTCTAGATCAAGGCAGACTGAAATAAGTGGAAAGGGGTACAAGAACCCTGTTGTGAGGATCCTGGTGCAAGACCAATTCATTCTGCCTGGGTGGAGAGGAAAAGGCTCCACGGTGTACTTGGCATTTCTGTTGTGCATTGCAGGGCACACTGAAGGCATATTATTTAAATAAGAGAATTTTATAAATAAAGAAGGCTTTTGTTCCAAGAGAGAATTATAATATCCCTTTCCAAATATATTTTTGCTTGGTCAAGTTTGTGTCAATGTTAGGCCTTACTTCATCTTGACTCATTCCAGTTGATTGTGTGCCAAAAAAGGGTAAACGGTCTGAAACTCCAAGAGAAATCACGAGGAAGAAATGGAGCTGAGGAGAGATGAGATGGGGATTGGCTGAACATCTTTTTGATGTTGTTTGGATTGTGCGCTCCTCTCACTATAGCACAAAGAAGCTTAATTTGGAAAAAGCTGGTACTTTTTCTTCAAATGAATACCTTTAATTTTTTTAATTAAAAAAGAAGCAAAACATTATAATGACAATAAAACAAGATTGATGGGATTTTATCCAGTCTTGGGCAAAAAATAAAAACAAAAACAACAACATTTCACCGACTGAGCCACCCAGGCATCTCTAAAACAAAAACAACAACAAAAAAACCCTCTATAAGTAGTAAACTTCGGTTCACAGAATCTGAAAAATTCCTAGGTGTATTCTTCCCCGAGGGATTATCGTTTTTGTAAATCTAAAGTCAAACCAGGTAGGTTTTCAGTTAGTGACCTAACAAAGAGATCAGAAAAGAACTTGCTCCAAATTTACAAAAATAAGCTCTAGAGAGGCAGCAAAACTGTTTTCGGACAACAAGCAGTATTCTATAACTTACCAACTACACAGAACTTCCTAATTGTAAATTTCACAGCGGATAGTAACCTTTGCAGGAAATTAGCGCCTACAAACGGGCAGGAGTAAGCATCCACAAGATGGTGTTTGGCGTGCATAACAACTGAGGCTAGTGCTTACTGACAAATAAGAATACATCGTGGGGGACAGGGCTTTGTTAGCTCAGAGGAAGAAAAATAAGACAAATATCTATTACCGCTCACGTCACTACTGCTATTTAGATAGATTTTCTTTTACACCCGTGTTACTCCTGTTGACATCAGGGCCTGAGTGGCTGAGTCAGTTGACTTTGTATTTTAGAGTTGCTTCCTTATCCCACTCAATATAAGCAGAAATCATTTCTCATATTTATCCTCATGTAAAATGTACATGGATAAATCATTTAACTAAATGTAAGGTGTCAGAAAATGGTTCATACAAAGAAAATAATATTATGCAGTATAAACTCCCATTAAGTAGTAATGTGGCTGACATTGATTGAGGGAGATTAAGTCTAAGACTCTTTTTCTCATGACATTTGTTCAAATAAATAAAGGTAACAAGAGGGAAAAGTTGATGCTTTTCTTCTCATTTGCATATATATTTTACCCGTGTGATTTTTTTAGCCACATTTATGCATAGTGCAGTATAACTGGATATATTACGTGGATCCTGGATAGCCGTGATAACTGTCAGTAAAGCAAGGTCATAATTGACCTTTATCACTGAAAAAAGGTTGGCTACCTAAAGATAAACTTTCATGTTGAATTTGGAATGTAAAGAGGAGGGTTGAGGCCATGGAAGGAGCACATCTGAATAGAAATCTATGAATATTTCATGTCTGTTAAGAGGTTGGAAACTTGGTATGACATTATCCTGACCCGTCCTGAAGTATTTTCAAAAGAATTTTCTGATCGGCAGCAGACAACTTCAGCAGAAATAGATTTTTCTTACTTAGTAGGGAAATTAAATTGTGGTACGAAAATGTCTGTTCTTAAAGCTGTTCTCCTCATGAACTAAACTGTACGCTTATGTTCTAGAAGAAAGTGGGTAACTGACTTGCTGAACAACCCCACCAAGGTGTCTCATTTCCCTTCAGGTATTCAACTCTGGCTGTTGCCAAGAGTGGCTATGCTGCCCCTAAGCCAGACGAATGACTCAGAAGAAGTACTTCTACCCCCAAACTTCAGCACAGGGCATTGATAAATACTCGGTGACACTAGTTTGGTTAACTGGATGTGTTGTCCTTTCTACTCCAAGGTACCCACGTTCTGTCAACCTAGATCTTCATTAATAAAAGTGATTTACTGAGAAATGAACAGGTGTCAAATGCTATTCTAGGTCCTTTGAAAATTTCAAATAATAATATCAATAGCTAACATTATTAAAGTACTTACTAATCTACCACATTCCATTACATTCCTTATCATTTTATTTAAGTAAGTACCAAGGTACCATCCTTCTCCATTGGACAGATGAAGCAAAACCAGGCACATGGAAGAAGCACAAACACTTCTCCAAGATCACACAGTTAGTAGGTGACAGACCTAGAGGTGCCAAATATCTTGTCTCCAGAATCTGGTGAGGAAGATAATCTTAGCAAGCAATTAGAAACAATAAAGAAGGGGTGTGGTGGAGGTCACATGTGATAGGAAATCAGAGAAACAAGACACAAGAAAGGAAGGAAAAACAAAAGGATTACAGTGCAGAGAATGCAGTGATGAGTAATGGTGTCTTGGCATGAAGCAAATAAAAATCAAGAATTTGTTCACTTTATAGTCCTAAACAGCTGTTTGGCGTGTATCTTCTGTGATTTGGGTTTTCTCTGATTCATAGCAGCCATAAGAGACTGTATGTGCCTGGGGTGGTCTTGGCAGTCTTAAACGAAACTCTTCCCTGAGACCATGTATGACTGAATCTGGAACATTTATTTCAAGTGGGGACTTCCTCGGCCTCCTGGATGCTCCAGCTTGGCCTCCAGCCAGGGTCTGACATGCTCTGGGGGTTGGAGGCAAGTCCGTATATTTCTCTGTGTGCTGACTTCTGTGGGATGCACATTGGAAGCCTAGAGAGACAGGAAAAGATGAGGTGTGGAGCCAGGGAGTTGAGGGACGAGATTGTTGGCATCATATTCTAGGAGCGATTTGGACTAAATTAATAAATAAAGCAGCCATAATGTTCCTAATCAGTAACCTGGTTTGGAAGGCCGGCCTTTATATTTGGTACATATTCTAGTCAAGGCCACTTCTTTTAGGTTAAAAATCTAACCAAGAAATTCATCCAATGAGAATTACAGAGGCACAACATTGAAAGCAGCAGATCCACTAGAGGATTAAGAAAACCTTTGGTGTCTACGGCGGTGTAAAAATGCCTTTAGGGTTATAAGTATAAAATTGGACTCTTTCAGGAAGCCCATAAACCCGCTCCAGGCTGAAATTCTCCAGTTGGGCATAAAAAACAGCAGTTTGTGTATACTCCTGGTTATGAGCTAACAGGTGTCTGGAAGTGAAGAAAGAAGTCACATTTCTGTGATAGAGTGCCACTGAATTTCAGAGCCAATAAATTTTCTTTGGAAAAAAAAAGACTGACTCTGTTCTATCACTATTGGTTTATAATAAATCAGAGCTTGACCTGCAAGTTAATAAAGAAAGCATGTTTACTAATTAGGCTTTATTCTCATTGTCCCATGTTAATTGCAAAATATCCAACTATCTCATTTACAAATATGTTAATTTATGTCAGAGAGGCACAAGTTTTGAGTCTACAAACTCTTCCTTTAATTAGATCAAAGGAAGGGCCATCTCAATTTTATAAGATGGATTCTAATTTTTAATCAGTAAAATAAGTTTGGCTCCTAAAAGGTATCTTCTTTGACAGTTGGAAAGCACTAATTAACAGACATAACTGTATTAATAGCATTATATCCCTGAATTCTTATCAGTTAGCTTATGTTGTCTGCTTGCTAATGCAAGCTTTGGTGGAGTCAACTCATCCACATCTTTCTAATGCTAACTAGCAATCAATGCATGTAAAATTTCTAATGCTTCTTTAGGGAATTCTACATAATAGACATAGTCTCTCTTTTGAGTTATGCCCTGCTATTTGGTATAATTAGTCCTTAAAACTGTACCTATCATATTATCAGCTTCCTGGGAGATAAAGAACACACTTTATTTGTTTAAGAACAAAGAATTATCATCGTTTCCTTTAGGAATCCTTCTGTAATAGGCCAAATGGAAATCTGTGACCTACCAACTAACTTCAGATTCATAATCATTAAAAATATGTACCTTTAAGAGAACTTGAGGAAAGCCTTTAACAGGGAGAGGCTGTCTGGGGGAAGCCTTAGCGCTGTTGGGTCCAGAGACTCCCAACCATCTTCTATCACAGACCCACAAGGAGAGTAGCAACTGTCTCCATTCTGCTTCAAAAGGCCCACCTCAGGCACCAGAGGACCCAGGCTTAGTGGCTGCTTGGCCTCCTTGAGCTATGGGGGAAAGCTGTTCCTGTGTGTTGATTGCAGAAATATTTTTGTAAGTAAGACCATCTCTGTTTTTTCCTTCTGGGAGTTCTGCTAAATTAGTCACTCTTCTCATACAGGTGACTGAAGATGTTTTAAGATGATCTGGACTACATTCTGCTCGTGCTTTTGAGGAAAATTCTTCGATGTCCTGTGAGACATATCCACCTTGGAACCTTTTGGTTAAGCTTTGATGATGGGGTCTTAATCTTTTCCCCCACCATACAAAGTATTTCCCATTGCAAATATGCAGGTCGAGCTAGTCCTAATGAGTAGTCTAAGAGCATGAGTCTGGGCATAGAGAAAATAAGAATCATGCAGGGGCTGACAATGGCTGCACTGCAGTGAAGTCACACCCAGGGGAAGCTATTAGGACCTAATTTTGAATCCTCTAAATCCACATACAATCAGATTCCTCTGGTGCTTGGAGAGACCAGTTCTGCAGGTTTGCTAAGCATTAGGAAGCCTCACTTGTGTATGTCCAGTTTATTTTTCTGCAAATTTGCACCAGATCCCCCCAAACCATGCGAGTCCACAACAGAGAGGGAAGTAAAACTGACATTTATAAAAATACCGCCCTTGCCCTTCAGAGGTAGCCAGGACCACACATCCACACACCGCACAAACTAATTGTGCGATGCAAAAATGTCACTGTTTCTAGAAGTAGGCATCTTTTTACATAAACTCATTTATCATCTAGTATTATGGTAATTTAAAGGTAAATTTCCCACTTAGTCTTTTCCCTTGTGTTTCTACAGTTTCCACCTCCGCTTCCAACCTAACAAGAAAATACAAAAATAACAAATAAAACTTGGTGGAGGGAGCTGGGAAAGACAATTAAATTGAATGGAGAAGGCCAAGGCTGGGTGCAAAGGACAGCTGAGGAGTTTCTGACAAGGAGGCTTCATTATCACTAGTTGTTTCCTTGTAGGCATTCATTAAAACGTCAGCCCCCTTTGATGGTATACCAATACATTCCTACGCTGATTCCACATGGGAATTTCTTCACCGACCACTGAGTGAAAGAAACCTATGTTTAGGTATTTGAGCTGTGCAGGCTTCCCATTTACATCTGACTGCCTGTCCGAGGGCCATCCACACGGGCCTCTCCTTGGCAGAACATTACTAATGCATGGTTGTATATTCTAAGATGTCCCTTGCTCCCGGAAGCACTGGGGATGAAGAACAAGACGTTTCCCGTGAACTCTAGCATAAATGTCTAGATTCTGGCGCTATACAAAAGTGCCAGAATTTCCCTGCAGCTGTAATATTTGCGTGTGAAAAGTTACATTCACTCTTTATATAGACTTCTCTGAGGGAGAAGCGTATCCACTGCCAAGTCATGTAACCAAAATGGAAGCAAGTTCTTATTAGAATTTCAGTATCAAATTTAATTCTAAATGAGGCTGTCTTTCGAAAAAGAATCTTTCCTTTGCAGAGTTGCTAGTTTGATTCCCTAGTCAGTTGCTCTCATAATTGTATACTGTCCGTATATTGGACAATTGTCCTTAGAGAGAGCAGTGGATACTTGTGGTCATTCCAAAGCAAACCTGGGTGTGGATGGCTTTCCATTCTGTATGACTCTTACATAAATGTTGCTGAGGGAAGGCAAACGTTTGTTTATAGTGTATCCTACAATGAATAAATATTTATAGAGACCCATTATATGCCAAAACCTTCTCAAATGCAAAGATAAACATGGCCCTCGTACTTGTTTAACAGGAAAATTAGTACAGTAGGAGAAAAAGCCTTGCAAAAGGTACAGCACCCAAGACCTTGTGAGGGTGCTTGGCCTGGAACTGATTAATTATCTGCTCAGACATCTTCCAAGTTATGCTTAGGCTGAACTGCATATTGCTGTTCTTGAACAAACAGCACACAACTAGTCATCTGTCATCCCAAGGCCAGAATGATGAGATGTGCTTGTCCCGGTGTGTCCATTTTCCTTCTCTCTTTCAATTTCCTTTTTTAGAAAAGGCAAGGTGATCCACTGAGATCCATCCAGGGGACACTAAGGCATCTACCAGGTGACTTTCAGGGTAGGCTGTGCTTTCTTTTGGCAGTGGGAGTGATGATGAGGGGGCAAGCCCGCTCAGACACCTGTTCTCAGAGCCTCCCATTCATCATGGAGGAGCATCCGCCCAGCACCCCCTCTCTCTGTAGTGCGCACCCTCTGATTCCTTTTCTTTTTTTTGTTTTCTTTTTTCCACCCTCTGATTTCTATCTACTGCATGAGGTTCTATTTAGACCTCCACTCAAGCTAGGGATCACTTTGGAACCCAACTCATTTTCAGTGTCAATTACTCCTCTTCCACATTTTCTGGAATATTTTCTTTCAGGGAATATGTTGCTGAATCCCATAGGATTTTATTTACTTTTTTCTCCTGTTTGTTTCTTCCCTCCTGTTTGCAGAGAGTTACATGGGAACTACTTACCAACATCTTTTCTGAATAAAGACTTCCTCATTCATTTATTTACTTTTTTCTCTTCATCTCCAAAGAGAATCCTTAATGATTAGACCATCTGTCTCCTTATTTAGTAATTATTAACTAAAAATTTTTCAAATTTTTTAAAACTAAAAAAAAGCATTTTATAAATAGGTAAAAATATCTCTTCATGACATTTTTAAATGCACCTTAAAGTGAATTTATTAATGAGACCAGAAAGTGGCTTTAAATTTTTTTACAGTGGCCCTTTTGGCATTTCATTCCTCATATCCTAATATGGTAAGATTCTTCCCTTCAGGATTTAAGAGACAGGATGCAGTTGTTCTGTGATGGAGAATGCATGGGATTTGGAACCATCCAGACCTGAGTGTGAGTCCTGACGTACCAGCTGCTATTTATCAGGCTCATGATTTGATTTTTCAGTTTCTTATCTGTAAAATGAAGATGACCTTCACTACTTCAGAGAAACATGGATATTGAATTTTTTAAAATTCAAAAAAAACACTTGAAAGCTACTGAACAGTTAATTAAATTTAGCACCTGTCTGCAGTTTTCTCATCTTGTAGGTTTTTCAGCCCAGTAAGATAGGGAATTTGTTAACCCTGGAAAACTTTGGGGGACGATGACAAAGATCCCGAGCAGAAGCACAAACCCGACAGACATGAGCCCATGTTTGCATGGGTGCGGAAAGAGGGAGAGTTTGGTCCTGGCTTCTTCCCCCCTCAGTTTTGGGGGAGCCCCTGGTGCGCCTTTCCACCGTCAGGCACTACTGGAGTGTGAGGTGGCTTCATAGAAGACTTATAAAGGGACTCGAGGGGAAGAAACACTCCTTTTTCTCCTCTGCAAAACCCACAGGGGCTGTGAGGATTGTAGTTCCAGAGGAGGAAAAACGGCATCAATCCACAATACCCATTTGCTTATAAATTTCTGCTAAAGGGGTCAGTCTCATTGTGGGCAGTATATATGACTGGTTGAAGTGGACATGACTGTGTATTATTTGTTTATTCTGCAAATATAACATTTATAGGGGCCTGTTTTAGTGCTGGGCACTGCTGAAGTATAACAATAAGTAAATATAAACACAGTCCCTTGCTGTCACTGAGCTGATGGTTTACTGAGAGAGGAAAACAGACAGACAATCACATAAATAAAGGCAAACCTAGGACACCCATACAAGCATAAATGAGAGCTGTGTGGTCAACTGTGAAGCTTGTAATAAAAGGAGATTTGAACTTCTTGGGGAATAGATAGGAGGGGGTGCTGGTGGTCAGAAAAGGCTTCTCTGAGAGCTTAAGGTTGAGTAAAAGCTACCTTGGCAAAGAGGAGAGGAAATAGCAGGACAAGACCAACTGGCAGAGGAAACAGGATCAGTGCCAGAACCTATCTGAAAGCAGACCCTGCGGCAGGAGGGCGGAGAAAGAGAGCAATGGGTGGGGTAAGGCTGCAAAGGTGGGCAGGGCCCAGACCATTTATGCAGTGGGAGTTGCAAGAGTATAGGCAAGTGGGTGAAAGCATTGCTTTTAAAGCCAGAGAGTCTGGATTCAAATCCTGTTCTGCTTCTTCCTAGCTGTGTGACACTGGGCACACTACTTAACCTTTCTGAATCTCAGTATCTTCAATGTCATAATGAGGTTGATAATAGTAGTACACAGAACTTCATGGGACTTTCATGCCAATGTAATGAACTGATCAGTGTCAGGCCCTTAGGATAATGTCTGCACATAGCAAGCACTCTGTAAGAGGTAGTCATTATTATTTTGTCATTTCTCTTAAGGGAGATGGGAAGCCACTTGTTTTGCAGTGGCTCTGTGGAGAGCAGGCTCACTTCCTCACCCATGTTGGTTTGGATGTTGAGACTGATGAGGCCACACGGGCACTAACCAAGAGAGTGTGAAAAAGGTGATTTTTCACAGAAGCAGGCTGCCTGGGGAAGGCAGACCCCCTAAAATGGCTTCCAAGAGAAGAAAGGTGAGAGGCTTAGGTTTTAACTGGAGTTATGGAAGCAGGGCTGGGCTGGAGAGTCCCATTCAGAGGCCAGGTTTGTGTGACTTTACCTCTCTACTGACACCAAAGGAGAGAGTGCTCCAGTTTTGATACCAGCTCACCCAGATCTGAGGGAAAAGAGGGAAAGCAGAGAGGTCAGACTCAAGAGCAGTCGGTGATCAAACATCAAAAATAGAGTTGGGCTCTTTATGTTCCCACCAAAGTGTTTTCAGAAGGGAGGTGACTTGGTCAGAAAGATCAATTAATAATGTTACTTATCTTTCATACTTTCTTTGAAAAATGAAGGACTTTTTTTCCTTTCAAGACAACAATGGGGTTCCTGTTGACTTGTCAAAACATTTTTGTTAGGTGGATTATGGCTGTGTCCATACTCATTTACTTCTTGGTCATAGGAATAATTAGTAAAAGTTATGTGAACAATATATATCCCACTAAAGATTTCTAATAGGATTTCTAACAGAAATTTCTAATAGAATTTTACAGTAGCCCAAATACTGAGTGGAATGACAGTGATACCTTTGTAGTCTTTGATCATTTTTACATTTGTTTTTAATATCATTTCAAAATGACAAAATAGTAGGTGCCACTTAATAGGCAAAACTGTAATGTGTTTATATTTAGTTTAAATGTACAATCCTTCTTTGTACCTCTTCTTCCTATCATTGCTCTTCTGTCTGCGATTGGCTTCCATGAGGCTAACCTCACTGAATTCAACGGACTCAAGAGCACAAGATGGGAGTTCCGTATTTCTCTTTAGTTCAGCTATTGTGAGCTCATCCAGTGTCTTTTTTTCCATGTCAGGTTGGGCTATGCTGGTCTGAGAAACAAACAAAGCAAGCTGGTATTCTCCCTCACTGTACTTTTGCCTAAGCACTGAATTAGCTCCTTCCAAGCAACGAATTTATTCTCTGACCCAGCCCAAATGTTTGACTACAATCTGTGCAGCAACCGTGACTGCATTAAAACTCATTTTAACTTTTAAATTTATGTGTGGAGCCAAACTCCATCTCTCACCTTGCCCTAAATCTTTCCTCCTCCTGATTTCCTCAGTGAACGCTCATGTTTCACTCACCAAACTCTCAGTCAATTAGACATGGAAACTCTGTCAGCCTCCCGCTCTTTTTCTGTTGAAACTCTTGCCATATCTCGTCAATTAGGTGTTGATTTTTAATTTATATTCTTAATCAAAGTGACGCATGCACGTGGTTAAAAATCAAATGGCTGAAGCCGAATTGATGTCAAAAAGCAACAGTCTCTTGTTCCATCCCTGTCCTTGCACGTCATTTTTTAAAACTCATTCCGTGATAACATTTATAGTGCTGACAACATCATTATGCTATTATTTCTTGACTTCTCATCTTTATATGTTCTCTGTTGACTTCCCTGGTGATAAGTGAGGTTTATATCCTCACCATTCCTTCTGCCCTTAGTCACAAGTGGCCTTATTTCCTTCGCTGTGTAACCCTGCTTACGCCTCCACCTTGTGTTTTATCAAATATGCATGATATTTCTCGACCGCCATGTTGAGAGATAAGGACACTAGTGCTCCCAACTTTCCCATCACCTCTTCCCCCTTCTGCTTCCTCATCTCTGCCAGCAACATCATTATCTTGATATTGTGAAGGTCACAATGTTGACATTCTCTTATAAACACATCATTCTTCATAATTTAGCAGCTTATTATAAAATGAAAACAAATACACACCATTTACATACGATGGCCTCATAGATACTCACAGAGCAGAATTCTGTCTGTTCATCTGTAGCACCTTTTGTGTTTTTCTCGATCCTGCCACGCTGCCCTAATTTGCAGTCCCTCTTGCCCCACATCAGTACCGTCCTCTTTAACTGGCCATGACTCCCAGTCTTTCTCTGCTTAGACTGAACTCTCAGCAATGCAAGATTAATCTTCCTAAAGTGTGGCTCCATTTACATCACCACTATTTTCAAAATCCTTCAATGGTTTGGCTGAAACATCTTGTCAAAATTGTTAGCTTAACTTTCAAAATCTTTTAATAACTTTGTCTCTATGTTTACGTTCCCACTGCTGCTCCATCCTTTCCTATGCTCTACCTTTTTTTCTGTAAAGGTCCTACCCCATCCCATTCTCGTGCCATTGCTTACAATGTACACTTGTCCTGAATTCTGTGCCTGAGCCTATACCTCGTAAAATACCTTGATGATCAAATCAGATGTCTTCTTCATCCCGAAGGCCTTATATGATAATTTTCTTATTGCATAATTATTGTTTGATACCATTTCTACCTCTTTATCTGTTTTAGTACCCTACTTAGATTGTGTCTTTGTAGACTATTTTTTTTATTCCCCATACTATTCATCATCCTAGAGACTAATACTAGAGACTAATTATATTCATTGAATTAAAAAAACGTTTATGTAATTGTACTTTAAAATTTTTCCTGCTCTGATAGGAACATTGCATTGCTAGGAGTTTTTGTATGCTTTTGTATGTTTGACAGACTGGAAACACAGAGAAAATTAGAAAATATATTTTGTGATTTGTAAATAACTGATTCCCACCACAAAGGGGGAATATCTATACATGTGAAAAATAACAGGAGTGATGGAAAATGTTTTAGCTTTAAAATGTGATTAATTTAACTATACCTTTCTTCTACTGTTGGCTCTAGAAGGATATAGCAATTCAGAATATGTGTACTATAATTTCTTCTTCCCTGTTTACTGTCTTATACATGAATGGCTAGTAAATAGCTTCAGAAGCCAGTATTTGGGTATTTTCTTTTCCTTTCAATTTCTTGATGTTTCAGATGAAGCCTGTCTGGGATTTCATTTTGTTCATAGATATAAGCATAATGATTCTCTCTGCTCTCAGTAATATGCTCTCTCCCTGTAAGAGTTCATCTGTGAATGGATATCACTAGTAGACACTGCTAGGATCTCCATGACCCCAACTCTCTTTATGTAGGAAAATGGGGTCCTGAACCATTTTTACCTCAAACTTTCCTCTCTTTCTCTCTTATAAATGCAAGCAACTTCGTAAAACCTTACGGATCCTTAGAAACTTCTTTTAAGAAACTATTCTTTCAGAGAATTTTATTCTTTTCCAAACCCCTGCACATTTGTCTTTTACTTCACCTTCTTAAGAACCTACCAACATAATGTAAATGGGGCATTGTTTATATCCATTGGATAGACTCAGAAGGTGGTGTCAAGAAAATGACCAAGCTACCAGCTTTTTCATGGCTAAATAAGAGAACTAGAACCCAGAACACCAGGCCACTGGTAGTGCTTATCCCATGATGCTGTAGAACATCACATCTTGTAGTTGCTCAGATTTATATCTAGCTAACAAGTTTAATTTAATGACGAAAAGTAATCCCTATCATGTTAAAAAGGAAGACATTCAGTTTAATATCTGTGTATATCATCTATCTATCATGGAGGAGACATGTTCCATTTATCTTACATCTGTAGTATTCTCTCTAACCTATATTCTTCTTATGGAATATTGTACACTTGTAGAGCAAGATATTGAGATGTGGAGATTAGTGTGGTCCCTATGGCACCACATTCCCTACAGATGGCTGGCTGCACCATGTACTGGCTGTATATATCCGTGAGCAAGTTATCCTTTACTCAGTGTCCTCCTTCACAGAATGAAGATAAATCTATCACTTACATTATGTGATCATTGTGAAAACTCAATGAATTAATATAAAGCAATTTAGAACAATGTGTAGTATAGACACATAGTGCTTAAGCATTTGCTATTGTTATTTTCTTTATTAGTTACTGGATATTTCAGAAGAAAGTAAGAATGGATAACTGTTATGACAAAGTTAGCAGCATAACCAAATTGGCTGTGTTTTCTGTGGTAATTCATTCATATGACAAGCCAGTGTCATTTTGGTTTTCCTGCTTGTATCAGTTGTGCCCTCTTAAGTGTTGTGTGCCTGTTTCTGGTCTGTTGTCATGGACAGAACACATGTAGTTCTATGGCCAGGAAACTGAGGCTACTTGGCCTTCACCTCTGCCCCGCTTTTGACCCCTGCCATTCATGTGTCTTCTTTCTTCCTTCCTTTCTTTCTTTCTCCATTCCTTTTTTCCTTCCTTCTTTCTCTCTCTCCCTTTCTCTTTTTCTTTCTTTCTGTCTCGCTTTCTCTTTTTCTTTCTTGGAGAGAGAGAGAGAGAGAGAGAGAGAATGTGAGTAGGGGAAGGGGCTGCAGGAGAGAAAGAGAGAATCTTAAGCAGGCTCCATGCTCACCATGGAGGCTGAAGAGGGCTTAGTCTCATGGCCGTGGGCTCATGACCCTGAGCCAAAATCAAGAGTGGAAGCCCCAAATGTTCCTTCTTATCCTTACTTATCTGTGCCTCTCAGACCTCCCCAGTTCCTTGTTCTCTGGTCACAAACAGTTTTCTGGAACTGGGCCAACCACTGGGTATGTTTCTTCTTGAGCGTGTGGCTGTGGATAGGAGATGAGGTTATGGAGAAGCGGGGGAGAGCAGGTGGATAGAGAGTTGGTGACTGGCACATTGGGGTGTTGCTCTCCACGTAGGTTTTTACATACTAATGATCTCTCTTCCTGGGGAAGAAATGCTAACCTGTTAATATTTCCATTTTTAAATTCATACTGAAGAAAAATGACAGAAAAATGACCTATCCCAGAAAGAGTGTGTAGAGCACACCAGACGGAAGCTCTGGTTAGGACTCCAAAGAACTTAAAAACCTCTAAGCTGGCTAAAGCCTGGCTAGTTTGTTCTACTGTAAATGAAGGCAAACAAAACAAAACAAAAGCCTACAAAGAAAGAAGAACAAAAAAAAGGAAGACATTCAGTTTCATTTCTGCCCCCTCACTCCATGGAGTTGAGGGTAAAGTGCCCTTTCATCATTCGCATACGTAAATTGGAAGTGTAGGCAGCCAGTTTCTGGTGATGCCAGGTAACTAGTTCTGCCTGCCTTCCATGCTCAGTCGGTTCTGGAGCAAACTTCAAGAGACGGAAGGCCCAGACTGTCTGTGTTTGTGCTGAAGGAGACAGGAGTATGACTCCCTCATTTAAAGGATCAAGGAAAGGGATTGAAACAACTCTTTTTGTTGCTTGGTTTTAAGTTTCTCTTTCCTCTGGAAGGTGAGATCTAGATTCAGTCTGGGTCACATATTTATGCTCATTACAGGGTACTGTTCTCGTCCTAGAAGACAACTGAAGTCCTCGCAGCTGCCACCATCCTTCACAGACCCAGAAGTGGGACTTACATGTCCTTAACTGATGTGAAGCAGGTTCCTGAAAGACTTACCTGACCGTGACAGTCATATTCAGATTTCATCCCAAGACTTTCACTTTTGTGCTATTGTGGTACACAGAATTCAAATGGCCCCTCAGATTCCCTGTCCCATGGTGTGCATGCACACCTTCTCCCTGTTACTCAATAAAATGCTGTTCTAACAGTGATGCGATTTTGCAGATTTAATTAACATCCCAAATTAATTGATCTTAAGAAAGAGAGATTACCCCCAGGTGGGACTGATCTAATCAGGCAATGGAGCTCTTCCTGAAAAAAAAGACATTCAAAATGTGAGAGCGATTCCATGCAAGGGAGATACTTTTTAGCTGGCTTTAAAGATGGAGGGACCATATGACAAAAATACTCATAGACTGATCATTGGCTGACAGCCAGCAAGAAACAGGGACCTCAGTCCTATAACCACAAGGAACTAAATTCTGTTACAACCACATGAGCCTTGAAAACTTCAAGTGCCAGATGATTATAGCTAATTCCTCGACTCTAGCATTGTGAGACTCTGATCAGAGAACACAGTCACACCATTCCCAGACTTTGACATACAGAAATAGTGACTAATAAATTGGTGTTACTTTAAGCTGCTAAATTTGTAGCAATTCGTTATGCAGGATTAGAAAACTAATACAGGAGTGGCAATGTAGCATGGAATGTTGTTATAAAGTCAACTTCCAGTGCAATCTGGGAAGTGTGCAAGCTTTTTGTTGAGTTAGAAACTAAGAGATGAAGCTCCCTGTCTCTCCTTTTGAATGAACCCCACTAGGTTATTACCTAGTTCATATTTGATAGCAGGTAAGGGAAAGTTATCTATATCTTCTTTCCTTCTTTCTGGCCTTATAGCTTCATGTGAAAATGAATAGAAGAGTACACTGTAATGTCTAATGTTCTTTAAAATGGACATGGCTTCTGGGCACTCGGAAAGCTCAGTGGGTTGAGTGTCCGACTTTACTCAGGTCGTGATCTCATTCATGGGTTCGAGCCCATGTCAGGCTCTGTGCTGACAGCTCAGAGCCTGGAGCCTGTTTTGGATTGTGTCTCCCTCTCTCTCTGCCCCTCCCCTGCTCATGCTCTGTCTCTCTCTCTCAAAATAAATAACCATTAAAATTTTTTAAAATGGCCATGGCTTTTATTTCACTTCATTTTCTTAGCTATTTCAGGGAACTTTCTGTATCTTCTTGTGTTCATGCTCCTATAGCTACAACTGTCCTCTGTGCATTCACAGTTAAGGACGTCCCTAAATGAGAAGGCTGTCTAGGAAAGAGAAAAGTTGCTCTGTGCTTGTGATTCCCTGATTTTATGGGTAGCAGCCTATTTTCTTTTTTTGACAACTTCCTGGATACTTCTCTCAGTCCACATGTTTTAATCTTCCTTTCTCTGTAAATAATTCTCGTCGATAGAGTGTATTTTTATAGGTAATCACTACTGCTAAACTTGTGGTATCAATGAAGAAGTCGGAGCTGTCCCTGTAGGGCTGTAAGGAAGAGCTTAGAGTGTCTGGTGAGAGGCTGGCTACTTCGCTGAAGAAATCATTGAACACAGTTTATTGGATCAAGGCCCATTATCCAGGTGGAGTCCCTGACACTTGTCAGGCTCCCTTCTTTACTCTGTGTGAACTGCAGGGCAGTCACGAAGCTGAATTTTGAAAGTGGCTGCTAGAAATAAAGTTCACTGCCATTTAGTTAGAGGGATGCTACTTGACAATTGGCTAAGGAGAAGACTTTGAAATATTCTCTGTATTACTGGGGGTGTATGTTGCTTATGGAATGAATTTATTTTGTACCGAAGTCCTAAGAGTTAAGGATGATTGAAATCTTTCATTCGATGCTAAGCTACTTTGTCTGATTTTGCTGCTTGAATGACTATTTCATTATAGGTAAGGATAGATCATTTAAAACCTTTAACTTTGTTTGCCTCTGTATGAATAGGCTGCTTACATTTAAAACGAGCATGTAAAATATTTAGTTCTGAGGTGCATCGTTCTTAAGAAAAGAGAGTCTTATACATTTATTTAAGATGACACAAACACAGGAGAGCAAAAGCAAGGCCCCTCCCCGAGCTGCTGAGCCAAATAAGCACTGGGGCCAAGCAATTAGCGCAACACCAAGACAACCATTACAGTACCAGAGCCAACCTCCATTGTCTCATTGCACCCTGCAGGCTTGACAAGTTTTCTCATGGGCTGCAGCAACTGTGATTTGGAAAGTAAACAATTTATATGTCACGTGACTGGATTGGCCCTTTAGGCATCCACAAGCCTGTTGTGATCTCTGGACCCCAACCTTAGCCATAAGACTGGTTAAAATCCCTGGGACTGATTCACATATTGGAAACTGAAACAAGAGAAACTGGGAATATGCATCCTGCTGTTTTATTGAAGTGCTCTGTTACCAAAGAGCTGAGGCCTGAAGGACCTGCGCGGGAGCAAAAGTGATGGAGGCTGTTGGAGGGCAACGTGGGAGGGAAGTTTCTAGCAACAGGCTTTGGGTTTGAATGAATCCAGGAAAATTTAATCTGGGTCCTCTCAGTGTGGAGATATGAGAAGGTAACTGAGACCACCTCCCTGTGTTCTGGGGTCTTCTGTCTCTTGGCTAAGATAGTGAGGTAAAATTCTTCAACCTGGAAAGTCCTGAAAAGCCAGCCCACAGCAGCCTGGAAGTGAACCTAGAAGCACTTTTTTCTTGGGCTACCCACCTGGGACACAGACATTTTTTCTTCATATGTGATGGGCATAATTATATAGAGGAACAAAACTTTTTATAATAGGGCTGCATGGGTGGCTCAGTTGGTTGACCATCTGACTTTGGCTCAAATCATGATTTCATCGTTTGTAGGTTTGAGCCCCACATGGAACTCTCTGATGTCAGCACAAAGACCACTTCAGATCCTCTGTCCCTCTCTCTCTCTCTGTCCCTCTCCTGCACATACTCTCTCTCAAAAATAAATAAACTTAAAATAAAAACCTTTTAGAAATGTAGGGAACCTTTTAAAACAATGAAGGGAAGTCAAATTTATCTTCCTACTTCTATAAAGAATTCCTTTTTTTAAAATTTTTTTAATGTTTTATTTATTTTTGATACAGAGAGAGACAGAGCATGAGAAGGGGAGAGGCAGAGAGAAAGAAGGAGACACAGAACCAGAAGCAGGCTCCAGGCTCTGAGCTAGCTGTCAGCACAGAGCCTGATGCGGGGCTCGAACCCACGAACGTGAGATCTGACCTGAGCCGAAGCCGGAGACTTAACCAACTGAGCCACCCAGGCGCCTCTATAAAGAATTCCTTAAAGTGAGTGAATATCATAGGCATAGAGAGACACAGCCAAATAATCAAAATAAAATTCTGAAATCCTATCCTGCTTGACTGGAAATTTACCGTAATTATTTAAGTTGGAACAAATTCTTCCACTTAAACTTCTTATATTTCTAGTTATCCAGTTTTGTCTGGCTAATAACAATTTAGAGCAAAAAAGCTTTCAGAGCATTCTTTGTGGAGAAACCAGTTTTCCTCTGGAATGATGACCTCAGAAATGTATGGGAGCTATAGAGCTATCTGATGGACGGCATGAGATTCATCCATAACGACCTATAGAATGATGGACAGTTATTCCTTAGATTGGCCCTGGTCATTGAATATTAGGTGCTGGGCAGTATTTCAGGCCACTGCACTGTGCAAGAGGATGTGGGACTATTGATATTGCATGCAATTTGCCCAAGCAGAGAAGTAAGAGACTTCCAGTGTTCTGCTATGTTGTTTGGGTTAGGCTGTCCTTGGTGGGGATGTGCTTTATTGTGGCCACAATATATATTTCACTTGACATCATATTCTAAATAAGAATCGCAATAATTTAGAAACTGAT
This sequence comes from Suricata suricatta, assembly GCF_006229205.1. Classification (NCBI taxonomy): domain Eukaryota; kingdom Metazoa; phylum Chordata; class Mammalia; order Carnivora; family Herpestidae; genus Suricata; species Suricata suricatta. The sequence continues at coordinate 84,887,600 of NC_043706.1, read as the reverse complement.
TGCATTTTACATTACTTCCAACAACAGCCATGTATTAACTAGTATTCATATTCAATTTTTCAGCAGCTCTGCATTTCATATTTCTTTACTTTTTCTCCTTTCCCTGATAAACTTACAACAAAAGACTACAATTTATTTGAAAGAAAAGGTGCTTCAAAACTGCTTTATCCTTAGTAATTAAATTCAAAAGGTACACTAACTTGTTTCATCCTGTGGGATTTATTTTGGTTATTTCTTTACAGGAGACTGCTTGGCTTATGACAAGGCTTTCTGGCTAATGCCTTATTTGTACTGTATCTTAGCTGAGTCAGATAGAAGGCACTGGCCCAGACTATATAGCAGAATAGGTAATTCCACATACTTTGGAGTCAGAAAGATCTCTGTCAAATGCTGACTCCATTGTTCACTGACTTGGTGATTTCTCCATTTCTTCATCTAAAAATGGGGTTTTATTTCTCAAGGTCATTGTCATGGGATTACATGAAATCATGCATTTGAAGTCATTAGCAGCGTGCCCAGCCTCACTGTAAGTCCTCAGGAAGAGCCACCATTGGTAAGAGTTGCATCATCCATATCTAGCTTCTGCCCGAAGTACATAATCATTTCCTTAAAGGCTACAGAGACAACCATCTTTCCCCCATGCCCTGATCTGTTTCTGCTGGAGTCTGCATGATGTGCTGTCTGTGGTATGATTTCTCCACTTCATCACTAGCCCTTAAAAATTCTCCAAACTCTCTTATCCAGGGAAATGAGGAAATTGGTAAGGTGGGTTGAGTTCCCTTCCAGCAACTTGGGCATTCTCAAGCAATGCTGCAGGTAAAGCAAAGAGGGATAAATGCTAGAAGACCCACTTTCTAGCACCTTATTTATTTCTTTTCTGGACATGGCACTGTTCCTTTCAAATCCTGGTTTCAAAAGGGCCTTGGCTCAGCCCTACAGCAACAGCGAGTAATGCTTACTGGGTCGCCGTGTGACCAGGCTGCATTGGAACTGCAGCCACCAACTTCTCATTGGAGTTTTCTGACCAGCTTACAACCTCCTTGGGACTGAAAACAAAGCAGCCATTGTCACACTGTGTTCTGTGGAAAAGGAGCTCTGTGGTCAGATAGGTGTGGGAAAAGCTGTGTTTGCCATCACTCTCTGGAAAATTCACATGTGCCTTAGCATATTCAAGTCTCTAGACCTGTACTAAAGAAATATGGTTAATTTTTTGGTCAAGCACTTCACCAAATATATTTGACCATAAAACCACTAACTCCTTCCCCAAACACCTGATTAGAACATCTCAGTCCTTGGGAGACTCTGGTATAGTGGTTTGGTCTGGCTATTATGAGAAGTGTTATGGACTATTTGACTTTCCTGACTGGAAGAGAAACTTTGGTAAGCCAAAAAATGGACATATTAAGTAAAATAACATATTGGTCAGAATTTGTCTTCTAAATTATAGATTCTTTCTGTGAGAAAGGTGCATACATATAGTACAGCTATAACACCACTTTTGAATTGGGCTCATTTTATAGCTCTATCCTTCCTTTCTGCCAAGATTCACCCCCTACCCAATATCACTGCTACAAGATTCAGGAAAAGAACAGGCACAGCCAACACTGTTAACCACAAGTAGTTTCCATCCATGCTGACATTTACATCGGTTACATGCAGCCATGAGCCCTGCATGTAACCATAAAC